>NC_068992.1:56829355-56833089 GCF_001194135.2 Octopus bimaculoides
TATGTGTGTATGTGTGTGTGTGTGTGAGTGAGTGTGAGCGCGCACGTGTTTGTACACTCATACACGATGGTACTGACTGGCTGAATGTAAATAATGAGAAGATGAGGGAAGATAAATATCTCAAGAAGTGATGTATTTATAAATACCGAATTGTAAAACGAAAGTAGAAATTTAGGGAGATATATAAATCGATAGCAAAAAGCGACTAAAACGAAGTGGGGTGGGTGACCTGTGTGATGAGAAAATGCGATAAGCTTCAATATTTAAAATGGATAACCATATATAAATATGTTTTTACTTTACAGTGTTTATAATATACTATTATCACTTCTGCAATAACATACTTCGTATAAAGCCGTATATTGCTAAGAGGAAAGACGTAACGTTAACATAACAATTAGCTGAACAAGTGAAAATATTGGATGGTTACTGTGAGGCTGTTTGAAGAGAAACATTATATTCTAGCAAAGTGCAGCGTGCGATGTTGTATGTTGTGACGAAAACGAAAGTTAATAGAATTGGGAATAAAAGTTAATTACATGCGTATAAGATACGCAAAATCTTCCTCGGTTAAGACGTATGAAGATACGAGTTTACTTAAGAGATGATATTCTCTTTGCCTCTGTTGCGTGTATACATACATATACATAGACATATATGCATGTGTGTGTGTATACATCCATATACATGTATGTATGTATATCAATCAATCTATCTATCTATCTATCTCTGTGTATATATATATATATATATATAAAGAAATAGATGCAATGACCATCATTTTTAACTTCTTTCTTATATATATATATACATACACATATATATACATACACATATATATACATATATATATATGTGTGTGCACACGCGCACGCGTATACACACATGCATGTATGTCTCTGTGTGTGCATGAACGTTCTAGTGTTTATGCTATGCTTATCTCTCATTGCTTGACAATCAGTACAGGTTTATTTACATTCCCTTGATTTAGTGGTTCGTCAAATGTTATCAAACAGCATGAGCAATAGACTGAAAATTAAGTTAATATTTGGTATGTTCAAATAAACTCTTGTATGAGATGCCCCAACATGGCCGTTTGATTTTGAGGGACTAATTTTAAGGATCAATTTATCGAGATTAATATCGCAGTTGTATGACCGTCTACAGTACATCCACATTGAGTAAAGTATACAGAATGCTATCCTGTACCAGTACTACTTCTGTTGCTGGTAACAACACCAGTGGTTTGTTAGTAACTGTTTTTCTATATCAATAGAAGTTAAATTTGTCTAACCATGTTTTTTTAAGTAGATATTTGCTACTGGTGACGCTCAATGAAGGAGATATCTACATTTAGCAATTCTACGCTGCTGGTGGACATTTTTTATCTGATATTTATATACGCCTGTGCTTTTTTGCGCTATCCGTCTTTTCGAGATGCACTTTTGCGATAAATGTCGTGGTTGTGTGGCTTTCAACTATATATCCACATTAAGTAAGAACTACTGAATGCTATTTTGAACTAATGCCGTTTACGTCGATATCAACTAGTCAGTGATAGTGTGTATAGTCATCTGTGTGTTTAAAAAAGCTAAATGATATAGTTACACGTTGATAACTTATGCAATATTTGAGTGTATACTGAAGACTCTTTCTCAACATTCATCTATTTTCTTTTGGAAATGGCTTAATGTTGTTCAACACAAAATAAATTTAAGTTGGTAAACATAATCCAGCGACCGTTTTAACAACATCGACAGCCTCTTTACAAACTTTGCAAGTAATCGCAGTCCTTGATCTTAACGTGGATGTACTGTAGACGGCCTTAAATAGGAAGAGAGAGTAAGCAGCGATCTGACAGAACCGTTAGCTCGCTTGACAAAATGCTTTGCTGTATTTCGTGCGTCTTTAGGTCTATGTTCGAATTCTGCTGGGATCGACTTTGCCTTTCATCCGTTGGAGGGTTTTTTTAAAAATAAAAGTTGAACGCTAGGATCCATGTAGTTTCCTCTCCAATATTCATTGGTAGGCCAGGGAACACAAAGAGATGATACTTGTTCAAGTTGATGCGCACTCGAAACAGTGTAGTTACTAAGTAAATATTGTAATCAAGGAACCATACCTGCATAAAATAATAATAGCATTTCTATACAATATTCACTCTTGATCCACTGAATCTTTGCTGAAAGATAATCCCTCTATAGCTATCACAATATTATTTCAGTAAGACAGTAATTTATGATGTGGCAGAGGATTGGGTGCTAATTCTAGCGAGTCCAAGCACTTCTATTAAATTCCATTTAATATATCCTTGAAAAAGAGAGGTTCTTTATTTTATTGATTCTAACAACAAAAGACAATGTTAATCTTCGCAGAGATTAAATGTAAAGCGAGAATTGAAGTAACAGCATCCCGTAAGCCATATTAACACCGCCGACTACTGACCGTTCTAGCCATTGCTCGGCTTCCGTAGATTATAAAGCTATTCGTCTTAAGAAGAAATTATTTTCTTGTATTCATTATCATTCAGCGTGTCTCCCTACAACGATGCGATATCTTTAGCAAGGTGATTCTGAATTACTAGTTTGATCCCAAATTGAGCCTTACCTTTAAATTGATTAACATTTCAAATCAGAATTTTCTTGCTATAACTTCAGAAAGAGACCGTTAGTCTGAATTGCGCTTGAATCATAAATGAGATGTATAGTTTTTACTAGTGATTAACAGATACATTCATTTAGTTACATTTTCTACTTGCTAATCTCAGCCACATAAGAAAAAAAAGATGCTAAAAAATATTTTTACGTACGAAGGGATGCTAAAAAGTCCCTGGATTTAAGGGTATCATGAAAGGTCTGCCTGGAGGCTAAAAACTTCCAACTTCTTTCACAGGGCTTAGAAAAACTGAAGGACCATTACAATAAGTGTGAATCTGAGAGGGGAATATGTTGAGTAAAATCATAATTAACTGATCCTCTTGTAGTTTCTTTTATCCAAAACCAGGAACTTTTCAGCAGAAGCAGGGGTGTGATTCTCGCAATACTTGGACACAACATCGGTGTTTTAACCAAGGGTAACTAGGTTTGGATCTTACAACATAGACCCAAGTGATTCGATCTAGATTGATTAAACTTAAACCTATGTCCAAGCGGCATACTTCTCAGCCCCACTTTCATCTTCTTCAACCAGAGTCATCCAAATGCTTTCTTAACAGCGTCTATATTATTCGTGATGGCTCTTCTTGTCCTTATTAGTGTAACGCCCTGGGCCCCATAGGCTTTACTCAGGACATGACTTGTGGACACTCAACTGTCAACCTTCTCTGGCAAACATTTAGTTCTCCACCCTTCGTGCAGCAGCTTTCCGGTAACTCCTACTTCATAGGTCTCTTCTCTTGCGCCCCTACATCCTCTCCTCATGGGGCACAGTTAACTCTAATCAGATCAAACTACCTGACTTTTTGAACATCGAAACTATGGTTTATTAAACGTCTCATTAATAATTGCCATGCTGTCGAAGTATTGAGAACACACAATCACTTCCGGAAATCAGCACAGTGCCCAAAACGGAATGGTTGGTCGAAAGTTTGTGTAATATGTACCTGAATGATCCTCTACAAATGCTGATATCACTCGTTATATTCAAAAATAGTTAGATATAACATCCAAAATTATATCTAACAAGGCTCGGATATGTGTGAAAACCTATGAAGAACTGTGCCATCCCCCCCCCCC
>NC_068992.1:56833099-56839436 GCF_001194135.2 Octopus bimaculoides
AGGAAAGCAGAAATATATGAAATGATAATCATAAAAAAACAAACAAGACTTTATATAATAAAAATAATGATAATGATAATGATGATGATGATGATGATGATGATGACGACGACGATGATGATGATGATAATAATAATAATAATAATAATAATAATAATAATAATAATAATAATAATAATAATAATCCTTTCTACTACAGCTATCAGGCTCTAAATTTGGGGGAGAGGGGACGGGTTACATCGACCCCAGTACTTAACTGGTACTTATTCTATCGACCCAGAAAGGATGATAGGAATACGGCTTTAAATTTTAAGGGTAAACATTGACTTTATGAAAATACGAACTTGCGCACGTTGCATAATGTTATATATCAAGTTGTACTCGTGTTGTGAAACATGTGCAGTAATAAGCTAAAAATATTCATTGGTTGTATTCTTCTTAGTATACTGTACATCATATGTACCAATGATTCTTTTGAAATATCCTTGGATTTGCAGGATACCTGCCACCAGGGACCTACCATGTCATCTCTGTTTTCATTATCGATTTGAATGTTTAGATTACCTGAAATACTTGGAACGAAATATCAAGCCAAGACACATACACACTCATACACGCACACACACAAACACACACACACACACACACACACACATACTAGAAGGATGGCGAAGAAGGAATGTCAAAGTGTTTGAGCCGCAATTTGTTCACATTCAAAAGTTATGTAATGATCTCCTTGTTCGTTCGGTGTTGTAGAGGTGGAGGGGGAGTGAGTGAGTGTTGCTGTAAAAGCGAAGGTGAGAAAGGGGAGAAGTGTCAGTAGAGAAGAAAGAAGCGAGAAAGAAGTAGAGACAGATGTATAATAAGGCAAAATGCGTCACATGGTTAGTTGAAAGGAGAGGCGGAGAGTGGAAGGAGCAGACGATGAGAAAAAAAGCGGGAGAGAGAAAAAAGTTAGAGAGAAATACTAACGACGTTCTGTAGAGTGAGGAAGGAAATGTAAAGAGAAAGAAATATGTTTAGGATACAATATATAACAGGGTGTAAGGCGGCGAGCTGGCAGAAACGTTAGCACACCGAGTGAAATGCTTAGCGGTATTTAGTCTGCTATTACGTTCTGAGTTCAAATTCCGCCGAAGTCGACTTTGCCTTTCATCCTTTCGGGGTCGATTAAATAAGTACCAGTTACGCACTGGGGTCGATATAATTGACTTAATCCCTTTGTCTGTCCTTGTTTGTCCCCTCTGTGCATAGCCCTCTGTGGGCAGTAAAGAAATTAGAAACGTAAGCACGCCGGGCGAAATGCTTAGCGGTATTTCGTCTGTCTTTATGGTCTGAGTTCAAATTCCGCCGAGGTCGACTTTACCTTTCATCCTTTCGGGGTCGATAAATTAAGTACCAGTTGTGCCTAGTGTAGAAAAGAATATTCAACAGGGAGAGGTGTTCTGGAGGACCACAGTAGATTCGGTTACATGAAATGAATGCATTGTTCTCTTCATCCATCCATTTTCGCCACCCTTCGGGGACCGTTATGGAATACAGTACTGAAGCACTTCTTCTACACCGTCCAATCAGAAGCAACCGTTATTAGACTTTCCGGTTGGCAAATAAAGAGAGTTGAGCAGAGGTGGCAGTTATATTGAGAGAGAGCGGGGGGAGGTAGAGAGATGGGGAGAGAGGGGGAGAGAGGGGGAGAGGGAGAGAGAGATGGCACTTGTATTCGCGGAGTAGAGGTACATCGACAGCTGGAAAAAGTAGATATAAACAAGCAGCTGAACTGAACTGAACTGAATTGTGCTTTTTACTGAAAACAAGAGTCATGATGATTATTGTGGTGGTGTTGTCTTGGTGTGTTGATTGTGAAAAGTATTTTTTATTGAAATAAATCTATAATACTATTCTTGTGCCTGTTCGTTCACACTTAACGCTTTTATTTGTTAGAGGGGAGGAGGAGGTGGGGGTGAGATAGAAGAAGAGGGAATGTAAGAGTGAGTGAGAGAGCAGATAGCCAGTGGATGCATTATGCTGCCATTCATGTGATTTGTGGAAGTGAGAGAAGAGAAAGAGAGAAATGTTAAAGACATGAAGAGAGGAATTACATGGTTAAAACGTTTGAGCAAAAAGTAGAGAGAACGAGAGAAATATAAAGTGCTTAGTTGAGGGAAATTTGAAAATCATACAATATATTTTTATGAAAGTGAAATAATTCAGCAAAATAAAAATAAAAATGCAAATAATTTTTTCTTTCTTAACTAAATACTCTTAATCTCTTTCGTTCTGTGGAATTTCCACGGGTTCCTCTATTTACTTATAGGATCAAAATTTAAATTGACATTTGAATACACTTCCCGTTACAGGCATTTAGTTTTCATCTACTTTTCCGCCTTTTCCTAAATGTTCCATTTGATATTATCACCAAATTACAAGCGATATGTTTGATAGTCAAAATATATTATATAAAACAACAGAAGCCTTTACATCCGATTATTTAATGCAATGCATTTCTCATTGAAATTTGAAATAAATATTTAGGTTATTTATTACAAAATAATGGAACTCTCTCGGCTGTATGTCGTGTATGTTGTATTCTGTCGAATATATGCCTCACATTTCAACGTATTTGGCTGCATGCGTCATGTTACCGAACATTATTTCCGCACACGATACGTAAGGTCAATTACAATTTGGCTTCGAAGACATTTTTGGAAGGAAAGCAAAACCGGCAATTTTTGAAACATGTTTTATATTATGCTTTGGATAGATTTATAATTCTTATAATGATATATACGTGCCAACACTGCAAAAGACGAAATAAAAACCAAAGAAAAAAAAAGAAATATATAAAGTAATAAAAACAATAGAAATAAATAAAATAATATTAAGACTAAATAGATAAGAAAAAATAATAAGTAAATATAAATGTGATAACAAATACATGTTAAAGTTTTACAAAATGTACATAATCAAGATGTCAGAATGCTGGGAATATGTTGGGAAAATCTCTGAATACCTGACAAATAGCGCAAAAAACGCCATTAAATATAATGCGTATAATATATGTATGAAGTTCTTGCAAATTAAACATAAAATAGAAATCGAACGTTGATATATAGCTGTGTTTGTAAGAATGGTCTGACATTGATATTTTTGTTAATTTACATGAAATCTTGATTCCTTGTGTTTATTGTTTTTATATTTTATCCTCATTTTTCTTCTCCATTAAAAATATATCAGATAAAATAAAAGAAAGTTCCTTCAACTGGTCCACAGCTCTCTGTCAAATGTGACAGCGTCATCAGGAACTCTCTAGATGCAGTGATGCAATGCATCTCATCTAAAATGAAACCATAAATGTCAACGTTCTCAAACAATATTCAAAATGATATTATCTAATCTGCTGCCACTTATGTAAGGAAGTAATTATTAAATGAAATTAACAGCAGATAATCATATGACAGATGTTTTAAGTAAAACATCTTTGGGAAGACGTAGAGCGAGATGGTTGGATGATACCCACTGTCTAACTTGGTCACTTGGGAATCCAACCGAAAGTTCTACTGATGGTTGCTTCTGATAGGACCGTATAGAGGAAGTGCCTGAAGACTCTATCCAATGACGATCCCAGAAGAGTGGCGAAAACGGATGGATGCAGAGAACAATAATACATTTGTTTGTTGTAACTGTATCTACTGCAGTTCTCTACTCTGAACGGGATTGTGGAAAGTATATGTTTAGTAATGATATTAAAAAACATTTCTCTGAAGTATATGATGTAGAGTCGACAAGGTGGTAAAGAACTAAAGATAATGATTCCAATATTATTTCTTGTTTTTTGAAAGAATCCCTTTGATATAAAAATAAAACTACTTGGGGATCAGCGCTATGAGTGAACTACTAATATTTTTCGATCATACGATGGGTCCTCCACACTGCCAAAGACTTATATGTTTACTGCTATGAACACTGGTATTTTTCCTGAAGCTTAAAGTCCCCTACAATGGTTATAGACTTTTATTTCAATGTCTAAGAAACAACATCCCATTGGGCCTCATGCTTAATAACTTCAAAAATTAATTTTAACACAAATGGGCTTCCTGAGAAGTCAGACTTGGAATCGTAAATATTTGGACGTCCCTGGTAAAATTTCTGATTAAGATATGTGGAAATACTGTTACGTAGCATCGATTTTAACTTGATTCCTTGCCTTGGAGTTACAACAGAAATACCCTTGAGAGTATCTACAGCACAGACAGTAAAACCTTGATTTAATCGCTGCATGTGAAGTCGCTGATGATGTGCTGAAACGAAGTAATTAACTGGGCATTGAAGAAGAATTTAAGTTAATATATGAGACTATAATTTAATAAGAACAAAATGTAGATATTGTGTTTCCGGATGAAATTGCTGATCCGTACATATTGATATAAACTGCAAGGAGCTACATATAAACCTCTGTATTTGCAACACTATATCAACGCGAATGGTTTTCGGAGGAATTCGCTATTATAAACATGCTGAAAAGACAAATGGTAACATTAAAATGGAAGGTAATTGGAGACATTGCAAAAGCGGTAGATCTTAATGTTCTCTCCAAGTTCTGTGGATTTGAAAAAATATGACAGACTTCGAACGAAAATGAAGGCATTTCACGCATCATAGTCACTGAAATATAAAACTGATTAGTAAAATACACTCGACTGCATAAAGGAAAATAACGTTCATATTCTCTTCCAGATTATGCAGGAGTTCCTTAAAATTTATGCGTCATTTCCTGTAAAATTAATAACACTCAACCACGTCTTACCCTAGCTCAGATTAGTTAAATATAAACTTCTTGTACCATATACAGAAGAGAGTCAGAGAGAGATTCTTCACTCTCCTCCTCTTTAGTATGGAGATATAAATTGCTGATAAACCAAGAAGTGTTTATCATTTTCAAAGATATTATCAACAGGAGACTGCTATTACGATTTATTAAAGTATATTGGCTTCCTTATTCATCGCTATGCATATCAATGTGCACCATTAAGAATATAATTATTACTGCCATGGTTTCCCGAAAGGGGCCGATTTTTCTTATTGATACGTAAGATTTAGCACAGTCATTTTATACAACACACAGTCTCCCTCTCTGTAATTTGTAACTTCGTTTTATCTGATAGTTAAATGTATATATGTGTGTGTGTTTGCATGTATGTCGACATGTGAATGTGTACATATATGTATGTATGTATGTAAGTATGTATGTATGTATGTATGTATGTATGTATGTGTGTATGTATGTATGTAAGTATGTATGTATGTATGTATGTGTGTATGTATGCGCATGGTAATGTACTGTAATTCATATGAAGCTCCTCATAACTAAACTGAACAATAATCCTTAATAAATGTCAAGACATTTCAACATTTTCGTTTTAAAAAATTTTGCAATAAATTACATAAATTTATAGAACAACAATTATTTCCTTTAATCAAACATAGGTACTCTAATGACTGAAAGTAATTAAAGATAAAAGATAAGACATGTGCATATATATATATATATATATATATGTGTGTGTGTGTGTGTGTGTGTGTGTGTGTGTGTGCAGGCGTCTGGTGTGTGGCAAGGAGCTTGCTTCCCAAACATGGTTTCGGGTTCAGTCCCACAGCGGGCCGACCAAAGTCTTGTAAGTGGATTTGGTAGACGGAAACTGAAAGAAGCGAGCGTTTTTATGTTACTGTTTGTCTCCCACCATCGTTCGACAAATGTTATATGTGTTTATATCCCTGTAATTCACCGGTTTAGCAAAATAGACCGACAGGATAAGTATCAGGTTTTTAAAAATAAGTACTGGTGTCAATTCAGTCGATTAAAAATTCTTTGAGGCGGTTACCCACCATGACTGGAAGGAGGAAAAGATAAAAGTTAAAAGATAAAATACTTTATTGAGACATGAGAATAAATAACAAATGATTTCAACATATTTTTTCCTGCGTGTATGTTGAGAAGAATGGATAATATCAAGGTGCAAGATTTCTTCATAACTGACGTGGCGTTAAAGTAAAAAGGGACAGGCTTATTATATTGAGATAAGAAAACAGTGCGTACTGTTCCGTTAATGCTATGTCAGATTTGAAAAATCCTTCAATTGAGAGATGATCTCACTTTCGCACGTGGAGCACGTCAGAGTTGTCATTTGGTAATAATGCTAAAACCTATAGCGGTGGAAGTAATGTTAACAAATCAAGAAATTTTTATGGTATGGTATTTCACATTCTGGCATTTGTCATTCTCCCTCTGCACGTCTGTATATATATATATATATATATATATATATATATATATATATAT
>NC_068992.1:56839915-56841556 GCF_001194135.2 Octopus bimaculoides
TATATATATATATATATATATATATATATATATTATGTGTATGTATGTGTGTGTGTATGTGTCTGTGTGCATCTATTTATATGGTATTGGGGAGCTTTTTGTGGAAAATCTCAAGAGTATCTCTCAACTGAATGTGATAGCGTTATATGGACGTTCGCGCGTATGCCTATATTTATGTGTTTCATTGCTAGAATATTTCATATTGATTATAGACGATAAATTAGGAAACACGGATACATGAAATATGATACAATTCCTCATGATGAGTAGGAAAATCAGTGACGCTCTTGGTGAGTTAATATCAGAGCCGTGTAATAATAGTTGATATCAATAGCTGTTGTTTTTTTGGTGATTGATTGATTTCTTTATTTATGCTTTACACCAAATAGCTGAAATCTCCACTTCTGAATTTTGCAAACCATCTTCTGCAAGTTTTTTCATTCAAGCATTCTTTCCCATAAAATAAGTGTACGTTTCGAGTCGCTTCGGCTGCATACTTTCCTTGTTTTTTGTACTCATAAAGCATTATGTGCCTGAAATGCTCTTTGGATAGTTCCATGTTAGAAAGGGTTTTAATCAAGGACATTTTAATTGTATTAATCTGTAAAATAATATTTAATTAGTTTAAATGTACACAAATGCATAAAAATAATTCTTAATTTCATTAGACATTCTAAAATTCTCTTAAATTTCATTCAATTTTCAAAAAGATAAAATCGGACAGAACTTATGGGATGACCTGATACTTATTCGAAATTTACGGCTGTAAAATTTTATTGAGAATTTCTAGAATAAGCAGTTTTGGTATCGGCTGCATTGAAGAGATCATTGTAGAACTTAATATGGCGAAAATAATTCGAAAAGATAACATGAAGTGTTTTTTTCGCTAATAATTCTTAATAAGTTTCAAAATCTATACTTCTTGACAGAAATGTTTTCATAGTCCATTATCATTTATAATGGCTACTAGTGGACATTAAAATATAGCAATTATATTTAGATAAAAAGAATGCAACAACAATGGAAAACGAAGGGTACTTGTTTATTTAGAGATCAAAATTAATTTGCTGTAACGGATATGTGTGTATGTATATATATATATAGATATACAAAAATATACACACAGAAAAATACACACACATATGTCCATACATACACTTAAAAATATGTTTATTGTATTATGAAGGAAGAAGAAAGAATATTAACAGATTCTATATGAAGGAATATTGTAAAGTGACTTCGAGAATTTAATTTCTTTGAAGTGCATCCTCTTCTTCTCTGTTATTTAGAAGATAATGGTCTGCTGTTACGATATATGAGAAGAAAAATTATCTCTACTGAAAAATCCGATTAAGTTATTTTTAAACGATACATTTTTTATATATCTCACACATACATTCTTCTAAAAATATATATGTACACACACGGATATATAAATACATTCACACTAATCTAACCCACGTATGTGCTTGTGTGCGTGAATATGTGTAAGCGTGCATATGGATATTTATTGTATATACATCATCAAATATATATACATATATATATATATTTATATACATATATATATATTTATATATACACACACACACACACACACACACACACATATATATATATATATATATATATATATATATA
>NC_068992.1:56841887-56845346 GCF_001194135.2 Octopus bimaculoides
ACACACACATGCATATAATTTTATAGTAATATGATATATTTATAATGTGTATGTATACAAGTAGGTCTGTGTGCTGCGTGGGCAGTATAAATGTTTTCCTACAAAACGCTGTTTGTTATCGTTACTATAATGTCGGAATGGAAGGATTCATTCAATTTAACGAAGCCGATGTGCTGTGGGTAACAATGGCGTACCATCTAATTACCAGTCGTCTAAACTTAAGAAATGCATCCTGGAGAGGAATATATATAAGCCCAGTTTGCGAACCTACGAATAAAATTATGTTTATGTGTGTGTATTTCTTTTGTCTTTCTGGAGAAGAACTGCAGCATGTGGTTTTGTTGTTATGATTAGATATATTTCTTATAGGATGACACTAGCTGTAAAGATTCACATCAATAACTACGGGGTTTCGGGTTCGATTCTAATATACAGCAATTGAGGTAAATATCTTGTATCGTTACTACAGGTGAAACATACTTTCTGAGTTAATTTTGGTAGCCAAATGTAAACAAGACAACGCGGTTGGCCTAATGATGAGTGGAAACCTGCAAAGACATGCACGCGCATACACACGAAGACAAATATCTAATAACCCGTCATATGTAGAGCAAAGAGAAAGTCCTGAGCCGATGACTTGGATATCTGTTCTTAATATGTTCCAAAAGTTTCCAATATCAATATGCTAATAGTTGTTTCCTTCACAGGAGAGGCGCGTCTACTACCTGATGAATGCGTTTTCATCACGCATTGGGTTCATTAACAAAAAGAATTCTGGAGAGCCACTGTTTCGACATCATTGTGTCTCGGCAGCCAAAGCCACTACAGACCAATATATATATATGAGCTCGACGATCTTGCTTTTAACTTGCTTGTTTGCTGAAGTTATAAAATGGACATCGAACTCTTCTCAAAATCGATAGTCGGAAGTGCCTTTCGCTGATGAGACACAACGATTTCGAAACAATAGCTGTTTCAAAGTCCCTTGCGCCAAGAAATCGAGTGTCTTGCGAATTGTGAACACACCTTCGTTGCGAAGGAGAAGTTGTTTTCCTGTGACAAAAACAACAACAACAACAAAAAACACATCACCGATTATCAGGTTCACGTTTAAATCTGTTGTAACGCAATAAGTATAAATATACTCATAGCATAACTCATAGAATATGTATATAACGCATGTCTCCATCTCCAGTCGACTTACCAATGGATTTAAGTAACCACGCAAGATATCTAAATGGACCTTGTCGCTCCGACATACGAACATGATGATTCATACTTGAAGAAGTAACGTATCTGTGTTGCAGGTGAATATCATAAGACAGTAATTAGTCTCGTCTGTACTATTAATATTACAATAACCATTCATTGCCGCTACTAGCATTAGTAATACTGTTAAATTCACGCACCTTGTGAGTATTGGGAATTACAGCAACAGGACAACGGTTACCAGGTAATTAAGAGTCAAACCCTAAATCGTTTGTTAGCGATAGATATGGTTGTAATCTCTGCTGCTTGGAATTGTTAGAGTTCTTTACATTTGAGGTTATTAATAGATCAGACGAACTAAGGAGCAAACGCCCGCATTCCATACCAAAGAATTTTATAATTAAATCGAATCTATAGTTCTTACCTGAACTGTATATTTAAAGGCCTACGCAATAGATCTTAATCAACTGTAATAAGATTCTTTAAATAACTTTATATAGCATATTGAAACTACCTTTGTTGATCAAATAGCGGATACTGTTGACTATAATATTATTTTTATATTATCTATAACTTGAATTTAATTTTAGCATTGGTATATCTTTTTAATAATTGTATCATTCATCGTAATCATAGCAATAAACAATTCTTTGGTGTTATAATTCTATATACTTTCTTGTTACTGATTAGTGTTATAACCTCTAATAACCCTTATCGTTTTAATAAACTATTTTAACACTTCGTTATTTACCGCTTCCGCCCATATTTTAAATCATTGGAAAATGTGTTGCTATAATCGTTAGATTAAAGTATTATGACTGATTTATCGGTTCTGCTTTTCTTTCTCAAGTAAGGTCTGACCTTATAACTATACGTTTCGTTATCCTACATACATATGTATATTCATAAGTTCATAGGTTTATACATTTATTAATTTATAACTTTGAGATTGCACACATTTTATTATTTCAATACCGTATTTATTTATTTATTTATTTATTTATTTATTTATTCATGTATTTATTGATGCCGATCTGTCTTCCAGACACCGTGTGAACAAATTTACTTCATTTTTCCTCTCTATTCTTCCTCTATTTTCCCACCTCTATTTTTGTTTTTCATGTCTTGTTTTTATCATCGTAACATCATTTTTATTTGTCTGTTCTCTTATTCTTTTTCGTTTTAAATCCTATACTTCACCCCTCCAAATTTATCACGATACACCGAGTGAATGAACAACTAATGTTAACTTTAAAATACTACAATAAATCTTTTATTTGTAGGGCAATGTCGGCCATTACTTTCAGCTTGTCTCGATAAGGTCAAATGTTTTGCTTAGCACCTACTATCTGCTCTATTCAAATAAATTCTGCTGGCTTTGTAGACGAATTTGCTAAGGTTTAACGACATTTTAAGATATTAATGCCTATAGCTATCTTTACATCAGGTCGTTAAGAATGAAATGTCCGAGTTTAAACTGAAAGTTTATTTTACTCTATCTCAACACAAAGCAATGCAGTTAATGCAGTTTGCACATAAGTTATCAACTCAATTTTGCCATTTCATCGGTAGCTTATTTATGCCGGCAGCGAAGAATTCCAGAGAGCAAGAGTTGATGAAATCACGAAAGGCTGCTTTTGCATATTCTTCAGATCTGACGTTTTTTTTCCTTGGAAAACGTTTTCTAATGCCTGGAAAACATGATAGTCAGTTGGTGCAAGGTATGGTGAATATGATGGCTGACAAAGTACTTCCAAGTTCAGTCCATGTAACTTAAATAGCGTTCTTTGTGCAACATGTGGTCGAGCATTGTCTTGCAAGAGAATTATCCTGTCTCTATTGACCAAACTGGATTGTTTAATTTTAACTTCACTCATCATTTCATCCACTTAGTTGATGTATCCATCCACTGTAATTGACTTAACAGGTCTCATGAATTCAATATAGATTCATCCTATTTTTTAAAAAAATCAACGAAAACGTGCAATTGAAAAATGGAAAATAAGATGAATCTATATTGAATTCATTCGTTTTGCTTATTTTGTTCATTGCATATCTAAGACCGTTATTTGAAACGACCAATGAAACAGATCCATGTTTTTTTAAATTTATATTAGTTTTGATTGCATCGTCATTTCTCTCCAATTTCTAACAAAACTGTCCGATGAACGGGAACGTGAAACTCTGAGTAACAGCTTTTTGTTATATTTCTGCTGCTTTTAAATAAGATATATATATATATATATATAT
>NC_068992.1:56845501-56846897 GCF_001194135.2 Octopus bimaculoides
ATATGGGGAGGGGTGTACAATGCCTTTGAGGATATTTAAGTGTCAGACAAAATTTAAACTGTCAGTTTTAAATTTTAATCATAAGAATTCTCATTATAATTTCGAGTTAATCTCAAATGGTTTCCTTATAGGTGTTATAACATTTCCAGTATCGCAAAATAATAGAACGCAGTAAATATAGATTGAAAACCTAATATTAAAATATTGCAAATTGGTCAGTGTACTTATCAGTCATTAGGCGATAATAGTTTTAAAAATTATTATTTTGACATTCTGTGCTTCAAGAAAAATAAAGTAATAAAAAATGTATCAAAGTATATTTATTACTGTTTATCGGAAGTTTTCGAGTAGTTTTTTTCAGTCAAAACGAACAAATAATACAAAAAAATAACCCAAACATGTCTTCACCTACTTGAATATAGTCGCAGGTATAGGGAGAATTCTATAGCTAGCTCATCGACATACACGATATATACGAATAAATATTTGTTAATGACGTATATTGTGATTATTCACGCATGTTATATCTGCAGAGTTAAATGTCCATTGATAATAGCTTTTAAATGTTTATCCAGAACATTAGTAATTTAAGAGAATTTGACAAATATTAATTAAGAAGGGAGCTTAAATAATTGAGTTGGACATTACAAAAAACATAATTACACTGCATGTATAACATACAGAGAGTGGCGTGAATGTCTGGTAAGAAGCTTGCTTCACAACCACATGCCGCCGAGTTAGACAAGTGTTTTTTGCTACAGACTCAGGCCGACTTGTGAGGGGATTCGCTCGGTGGAAAGAAGTCCGTCATACATATATATATACGAAGTGGTGCTGAAAAGTCCCTGGCTTTGCGTATAAAAATATAAATGAAGATCATTTAGTTATGATGTTATTCAACAAATTTCCTCTTACTTTCACACGCTTATTGCAGCAGTGCTCCAGTTTTTCTAAGCACCGTAGAAGATCTCTGCAAGTTTCGCCTCCATCCAAACTTTTCGTGACACCCTTCAAATCAGATACTTTTCAGCACCGTCTGAATGCATATAACAAACGAGAGACATAAAAGGGAATTCATGCGTTTCTTTACTAATCATTACGATTGGTTCAACCCATATTGAATCGGTCTTTTGCGGATGTGATTCTGGAGAACTAGTTCCGGTGCATCATTTGGTGCATCAGGTGAATTTTCCAAAAAGCACCTCACTCAATACACTCGGTTTCGCTTAGGTCGATTGTAATGTGTTTTGTTATCTGCCTGTAGTTGATTATGTACAAGCGATATCGTATGTAGATAGATAAATAGATACATAGGTAGCTAGAAATATATATGTGTGTATGTATGTGTGTATATATATATATATATATATATATATATATATATATATATATATAT
>NC_068992.1:56847423-56848268 GCF_001194135.2 Octopus bimaculoides
TATATATATATATATATATATATATATATATTTATATATATATATATAACACATAAATATAAATATAAAAGATATATACATAAATACATATATATATAAATACAAAGATAAAATAGAATAAATATCAAAATACATAGAGATAGATATAACACGTAAAAATTTATTTAAAACTCGTAAAATCAACTCAGTATATATTTATAAACTACAGAATGATGATACGAAGTACACATTTATTGTAGGAAGGATTTCTACTTAAATGAAACACTTGTAAAACAGAATAAGCATAGGTTTCTGTCTTCTAACAACAAATTAAAATGTTTTTACAGAGAATTGAAAAGGATCACAAAAACATAAAGCCCGAAAATCACAAAATGTACTTGATATCACAAGCCCACAATATTTGGACTCGGACAAGTACTGTGCTGTGTATCATTTGGTACCAGGCCGAACCGAGGAAACAGATTTTGAAGTTTTAATTCTATTTTATTGATTATTGCAGTCTACAAAGTGTTTTTGCATTATATATATTATATATGTAGTACATAGGTCTGATACTGGTAAATATCAATTTGTATTGTATGCATTTTATTGTTTCGTTAGTAGACTGATTTTCTGGCCAGTGCAAAAAAATTATTTTGCCTGAGAACTGTCTGTGGTGCGAAAAACATTTTCGAGCCGCTGCTTTAGATAACAAATTTAATACATAGATTGATTTGCAAGACCAAAATTGTTACAGTATATCTACGCCACTTGCATATTTTATGGCTATGCATTTAAAGAAACCAATTTTAAATGTATTATCACACTGCAGAAGACAAAAGAATATATATATGTATATATATATA
>NC_068992.1:56849541-56850310 GCF_001194135.2 Octopus bimaculoides
CTCGTATATATTTATGTACATGTGTTCAAATGTATATGAATAAGGTTCACTAGAGCAATTGTTGAATGCATTTCAAATATCTTTAAAAGGCCGGCTTTCTGCACATAGAAAATAGTTATAGCTTTTATTTTTCTTTCTTTAGTTATCTGCTTTCACAGCTTGGTAAGTATTTCCTGTCTACTATTTCTATATTTCCTTATTGCAAACAAAAGATAAAAATGTTTTTATGATATTTTATCTTCTACAAATACTTACACAGCTCGGTTTTATTTTATTTCTGATAATTTTCTTTTTTTGTTTCTTTATTTGTATTATTTAAAAACGGAGAAAATGTTTTTCAAGTATTCTGCATACAATAAAACGTATATCTGCGTTTAATATGCTACAAAGATAAGAGCTACATCTAAACGCATTGACTTTGACACGTTTATGTTTTGAGCTTCGTGACCAATACCAGATCAGGAGGTTGTTTCATCCTCTTCAAACATCTAGATATTTTTATTCTTTATTGTTGATATAATGAAATAAGTTTGTTTCCATCCATTAAACCAACGACCCTTTGTCGTTTAATATACAGATATTTTTCGTTTTTCATTTGCTCTGTTTTTTCATATCCTCCGTTTATGGTGTATTGTAAGAAATATCGCTTTTTCATTATTTTTTAGACTGTAGAATGTAAATGTCATGAACTTGATTACACATATATTCATACAATCATATATACACACATGTCACACGTATATATATATATATATATATATATATATAT
>NC_068992.1:56850624-56854523 GCF_001194135.2 Octopus bimaculoides
GTCTGTGTGGGGGTTTGAAACTACATAAAAATGTATTTTTCACAGCATAAACTAAAGAGCTTGACAGACGAAATATCTTACGGCATATTTATAAAAATATACATGACAACCCTAACCGAATTAATTACCAGTCAAGACACACACAAAGGCACACGTAATTATGCTTTTATCTGTGCGTTGAAAAAAAAAAACATTGACGGTTTTATTTACATTTGAAATCCATGCAATTCATTCAAGGTATATCTTTCAATGGTTGCGATTGTTTCATTACAAGTCTGTTGTGGTACCCTTAGAATCTTCACGTCAGTCAATCAAATGGCTTTTCGTTGCATGAAGCCTAGGACGTCCGTATGTAACAACAAAGCCGTACCATTTTTAGGAGCACTGCTACATTGTTGGTCTCTAATGAGTTTTATAGACAGTCATCAGTTGTTGGGACTCAATTATATTTCGAGTTTTCATGGCGAAAGCCTGTTATTGTAGTGTAGTTTCGGCCATGTTGAAAAAGTGCCACCACCAGGGAAAAAATCAATTATAAGGCAGCCTTGCAGTTCTAGTGAGTTGGAGAGTACTGTTTATGTTTAGGGACAGACAGGCACTGTAATATTTCTTTATACGTGTAGTGATTTAAATTTGTTTCTGTCACAGAAAACAATATTGTTTTAAGCGTATTTCCGGTTTCTTTAATCGTAAACTCAGTCCAAGTTCGAACGATGTATGTAGGATCCGCGTGGGAGTCACTTAGTTGAGGAATACCAAGGAAGAATAAATATAATAAACTTCTACATAATTCTTATCTACCAAATATTACTCTGGTATTTCCCGATCCGGCGTCTTAGTGAAAGGGATATATTCCTATTGTAATACGAAATGTGATCGAACGCTGAAAGACGTAGATTCAAAGCTAACATGTTAGCAGAATGTCTTTGCTAACATTATCTTTAATATTGGTTTGTGTTCTAGAGTATTTATATATATGAGGGGATGCTAAGAAGTTCCTGTGTGTGGGTAAAAGAAAATACAGGAAGATCAGTTAATTATGATTTCATTTAGCATATTTCCCTCTAAGAACTCGAAGGTTCAACCTCCAACCAGCCCTTCACGACATCCTTAAAGCCAGGAACTTTTCAGCACACCCTCCTATAAATTTAATCATAATTAGAGGATTGCTGTCTGTTTAAAACCATACCATCATGAATTTTTTTTTAGCGAATCTCGGATACAGTTACTGTGTACCTTTTAATATTACGCTTTGTTTGAACTGATGTCAAGTGTGAATTCACAGCAGCTCACGTTATCGTATCGTGAGCGGTCACATGTGAATTTACCTTACGTCTAATTCTCTCTATAGGAACATGTATAAAATAATGTTTTGGTAATATGTCTCTATCGAATGCCTTAACCAAATAAGAGGCATTATTAGTAATTATTAAAACTTCAAACATTCTTATAGAAAGAAAAATGACATTATAAAGCTTGGGTGAGCTTTATATATTAATACTTTAACGCTTATTGTTAAATACTTCTTAATACTTCAAACACTTTGTTCTGAAGGGAAATAAATGACAAAATTTAAATCTTGGACGAGATCTAAGGAATCTTTACGTTTGAACATCATTAATACATGCATGCAATTATTACATCGTATGATTGTTGCAAGATTTACACTCATGCCAATATATCTTCCAGGCTTATCAATGATCTTACTTTTCTATATTGTTTATTTAGGGCTACTTTTCTACAATAATGACTTATAACATGAGTGTTAGGCCGCACGTTTTGTCATGACTTCTTCGATCTGTATTATTGGTACTCCGTCGCATACGACGACGAAGGTTCCAGTTGATCCGATCAACGGAACTGCCTACTCGTGACATTAACCAGAAAATTTCTGAGCATTTAACAAACACGCTTGTCCTTAACGTAGTTCTCCGGGAGATTCAGCGTGACACAGAATGTGACAGGGGTTCCCGCCTTGGAGAACAGATAGAATTCATGTTTGCCAGCTGAGGGGACATTTTTGCCCCCAGTAATCGTCCTCACAACCTTCTGATCGTAAACCGAATAGTCTGCTTACTCAACAACGCACCTCCACTCGATCGTCATAAGTTGATCAAAAATATGTTGAAGCGTTTCACGAGGGTCTATGTCAGTTAGAATGGATATCATCTTGGTTTTCATGGTATTGGAACCGCTGAGAGTACAAAACACCCTTCAAAATTGGACTCCAAATCATCGTAGGATTAACCAATTCCCAAGCCATCGCTGGTACTCATTTTCATCCCTGAGTACTGAGACAATGTAAAATGATTTACTTTGTAAAAGGACATAACTGCCGTCCGGAATCGAGATTCAAGCTTACGATCTTATCGTGAGCTCAACAGGCTAAAATTAGAGCCAGGATCTTAAGATCGTGGATACAGAGTTTTATTTGATAGAACAGAGAAATTGATTGAAGATTCTAAGCAAATACCGCACAATAGTTTGCTCGGTGCTCTAGTGATATTGCCAATCCCCGATACTAGAAGCTTTTTACCTTTCACACATTTTTCAAATGACAAAAACCACTGCAATAATGAAGTAATGTATGTGTGCAATGTTCATATTGTTCAAAGGAGGTTTATTGTTATTGAAATGACCATAAAGGAGGATCATGAGAGGAAGCTTGTGAAATATCAGGAGTTTTTGGAGCTTAGCCGAAACTAAGGTTAGCAGACACCATAAGAGGCAATTTAAGTGGGCTGCTGGGGTTTTTTGAGCTGTTGATATTGCAAAGCTTGGATTGGACTTCGATTTACTAGAGTAGCAAACAGGAGGGCCATAATTCCATTCCTGACACTGAGAAGGCCACTACATGACACTGAGGAGGCCACTACAAGAGAGCAGACCAATTGTTTTTTCTTGCAACTGGAATGCAAATTAGGACTTGATCGACTCTGGCGTGGACCACTAGGCGAGGTGATCTGATGTCAAAAGACCTCCAAAACTTCCGAGACCGCGGCAACATCACTGAGCTTCATCATGCAACAAAGGAACGAGCTAGTAGTGTTTTCTAAGTTCTTAGTCTGGTGGACGCACAGTGTGTCTTGTCTTAGTGTTATTTGAAATTAGAATATTAGAATGTTGAGTCAGTTTAAAAGTTTATTATTGCTACATTAAAACACCTTCAGAAAGTCGCGGAAATATTTACACATAATAACATATTCTATTATATCTTGAAAGTTATATTAAAGTATGTACAGCGAAGCTAAATAGTTGTTTTATAATGTAATATACGTCATATAATGTTAACAGACGTAACGCAGTAACCATTAAATCTGTAATTAGAAATAATGGGAGCAACATTATCTATGCTATAATTATGTTACTTTCTACGTATGTAACCCTGAAGTCGAGGAAACGTTCCATAATAGACAGAGAGCATCGTTTATATAATTCGTAAGACAACCGGCTCCAGTCAGATAAGCGCTATGGCGATGGAAGAGTGTCCAATTTGAAGTCAAAAAGCGTTTGAACACTTGATTGGGGAACGCTGTATGTCACAAAGTGATCAGATCAATCTAGTGGATGTTACAGCTCTATGTCTGGCATCTACGCTTTACACCATACAGATTTGTAGTGGGAATGGACAGTCAGCTGAACAGTCAAAGACAGAAGATCAGAAATGTCATTCACAATGAGTAAGAGCAAGGGGACGATAATTTACTATGAAAATGGAACAATCAGCATACATTAAATAGTTTGCTAGAAGACTGCAACAATGTAATTCATTGAAATATCAGGTGAATCTCTATAAAGCAATAACTACAACTGTTTTAGTTGGAAAAGTTGTTCCAAATGAGTCGAGTCAGCAGTAACTTCACATGCAATAATAAGGGATATATATATATATATATATA
>NC_068992.1:56854984-56856984 GCF_001194135.2 Octopus bimaculoides
TATATATATATATATATATATATATATATCCCCTCACTATTTATAAAGTGTGCGCGTGTTTGTGTGTGTGTGTGTAGTCACTAACTGCTAGAGATACCAGCCAAAATCCCTGAAATTATATTGAACTTAACTAAACAATAGACTTTTGCATTATGTAGTTTTTGAATATATTATAACCAAACAACTAAGAGGAGAGTCACGGCTGGATCACTTATTTTACTAGCATTTGATTGAAAACAAACCTCATAAACTACCACATATTACTACTCATGCTTTCTCTGAAGCTATATTATTTCTTGCTAACAAGGTAACAAACATCTCTGTGGTCAATCGATTTCCTAGATATAACAACAATATATAAAAAAAATATTTTTCTACATTAAATAGTTTTCGATAAATCATCTGAATAAAAGATGAGAGAACAACAAATAGATCACTTTTTTATTCTACGCCTGCTAAATCAGAGATGTATGCAACGAAGCAGCAGCAGCAACAACATATCAAATATAAAAATTAAATTCAATGCTGAACTTTTCCATTATTGTTTAGAAATGGAATATTGCATTCGCCGTTTGAAATATAACTTGTTTTATAGTAATTGCTAGCATAGTCTCTCAGTTGTTTGTTCATATCATAAAATTTCTTCTTTAAATTATAACAGCCTCGAGTTAATCCATACATAGTGGGTATACGTGCGTTGAGAAATACTGTATAGAAAGATCTCGGTGTATTGTAGTTATATTTCAAAGGAAAAGCCATGTCATGCACTGATACATGTTGACTTTGACTACGAATAGAAACGGAGTTTGAACATTCATAATGAACAAGCCAAAAACTGAACCAAAACAGAAGTAAGACATTGTTGCAGTAAGTGATCAGCTCCTGAAACGACGGTCCAGGGCTCAAAAGTGATTTGAGAGGCCATGCTTGGAAAAAGCAGTTTCAGATGCAGGAAGATGTGAAGCTCTGCAAGGAGCCCACATTCACAATGTCTGTCTGTCTGTATATATGTATGTATGTACGTATGTATGCATATATGCATTTATGTATTTATCTTCATGTGTATATGTATATATATATATGTATAGATATTTATTTATATGTATACATATACATAACACAGATATATAATAAATAATATATTAATAATATACATATATTTGTGCATGTGTGTGTGCGTGCGTGTGTGCTTGTTATTTATAGATATATTTATGCATTTACAATTAGTGGTACATGTACTTCAATACGATATATGATTGATAATATAATTTACTTATCGTTCTATTTGATTTTCTTTTGCAGATAAGTTTCTTTTCGACTAGTACAGATCTAAGCAATGTGGATCGATTCCCTTATTTCTTTCGAACAATACCATCAGATCGATATCAAGCTCAGGTGATGGTTGAGTTGGTGAAAATGTTTAACTGGACTTATGTATCCGTCATTTACGAGGAATCAAGTTATGGTATTCAGGTAATATATAAATTCATTAATAACGATATTGATATATTTTTTATTTACATATGAATTTGCTAAAGGCTGCATGATGTGTAGTGGGTTTGTTGTTTCTATTATTAAATATATCTATAAGGCGGCAAGCTATTAGAATCGTTAGCATGCCAGGCAAAATTCTTAGCGATACTTCATCCTACCTTAAGTCATGAGTTCAAATTGGGTTCGATAACTGCATATGTATATATAATTTAATAAACAAAATATATGTTTTTTTTTAATGTGCTACTATTAATTTCATGTGCTGAAAAAATACCAAACATTGTCTTATAACATGTCTGGTATCCCTGTACAATCCTCAGACACACCCCACATGACATAACGAACTAAAAATGAAAATGGGACGAGAGAAAAAGCAAGAAAAGGTGGGAAACAAGTATAAATAAAAGTTGCAGGCTGAAAAACCAGAGTTTTTCATCTACGTATTAAACTGAAAGTAGACGTAAAATCGACACCATATGTTAACGTATATATATATATATATATAT
>NC_068992.1:56857010-56858272 GCF_001194135.2 Octopus bimaculoides
TGTGTGTGTGTGTGTGTGTGTTTCTTGTTTCTGTGTCTGTGTTTGGTCCCAACATCGCTTGACAACCGATGCTGCTGTGTTTACGTCCCCGTAACATAACGGTTCGGCAAAAGAAATCGATAGAATAAGTACTAGGCTAACAAATAATAAGTCCTGGGGGTCCATTTGCTCGACTAAAGGCGGTGCTCCAGCATGGCTACAGTCAAATGACTGAAACAAGTAAAAGAGTAAAAGAGTAAAGACTATACATACTTACATACGTACATACATACATATATATATATAAGTATATATTGATTGATATAGATATATACACACACATGCACACATACATACATACATACATACATACATACGTACGTACGTACATACTTACACACACGCACACACAGACATATATACATACATACATCTGTACATTTTAGTGTATAAATGTAAATGCAAAGTGAAATAGAGGATTTCTGCAACCTGTAGCAACACAATCAGTGTTATCTCCCTAAAGCGGTCTTGAACATAGTTTCAACATCTATTTACTTTGATGCAATATAGCCATATTCTGTTCAAAAACAGAAAGAAGGAACATACAACACATCGGAATTTACTTAACGAGAGGTTAGCTTGCAGTATATATTAATATATTTTAAAAGTGGCGAGAAACCTAAATTTAAAACCAGCGCTGATAACGAATTTGAATATATTTGCGAAAAGGTTGCTCTCCATTCCTTCTATTCATCGCAGTATAATCTATGAAGTAAAATAAGCGATTGTGATGAATATAAACTTTTGATCATGGCTATTACGGATTAGGTATTACCTTTGGCTAACACCAATAACCCCTTTCGATTTCCCATCGGATCTTCAGCGCTAATGAAGTGATGAAATGTAATAACGCAAGAAGAAATCTTCAAGAATTTAGAAAATCACAATTCAGGGGAAGCGAATTACGTACGCGCGCGCGCGCACACACACACACAGCATACACACGTACACCCGCAAACACACAAACACGCGCACGCACATTCACTTTCTTTCTCACACACTCACAAAGATAAACACGCACTCACGCATAAAGATTTAGATACTAACATGTACATTATTGATTATTATGCACATGTTCACAAAGATACCAAGACATACATGAAACTTCGATAAACACGCACACTCATATGCATGTATATGAATACACACATACACGCGCACACACACACACACACACACACACACACACACACATACATACATACATACATATATATATATAT
>NC_068992.1:56859079-56861007 GCF_001194135.2 Octopus bimaculoides
TGTGTGTGTATTTGTGTGTTTGCGTGTCTAAAATATATATGGATAGATAGAGATATAGGTATAGCTCACTCACTCTCGCTCTCATACTCTCTCTCTCTCTCTCTCTCTCTCTCTCTCTCTCTAACTGCTAAAAACGGTCAATCATGGCGGCTCGCTGGCCAAGTGCACAAACGCCCGCTGTTGTATAAGTATACATACATGCATACATACATACATACATACATACATACATTCATACATACATACGCACATGCATGCGTACGTATCAATACGTGCACAGCAACACCGTTCGTTATAGTTTTTGCCCTAAACACTTCGCAATGGAACTGAACTCAAGACAAGTGTTCGGGAGGCACAATTCTTATACATACAGTAATAGCTGTACCTGAATTAATTTTCTTCTTTTTGGTAGGTCTTGTATGCTGGTATTCAAAATAATTATTGGCTTGTCCGCTGTTACTGCCTCGGTTTGGATTATGTATAAAGTCAGCAATTTCAGCTTTGAATCTGAGAAACTACACAAATAATTGTCTTGCATGTAGATTACTCATACGGTTTGACTTAGAAACGAACAGTCACATTTAAGCATCGTTTATTGTTGTTAATGAATACGTATTAGTTTTAATGGAACGCTATTAGAGATGTATCTTGAAGATTTTCCTTTAATATATAATATGTTCTTATCTACAACCTGTATAGCAGTCTGATGTCCAATATTTGTAGTGTGTTTTGTAGTTCAATGGCGTAATGACATATCTAACTGGAGTAATTAATAAAGAAAACGCTTAAATAAATGTAAACGTATTTACTGAATCCGATTGAATCTTGCAAATATAATTGTATGTATGAGTGATTTATGTGATGCATGTATGTATGCCATGTTGTTGTTGGCACTCCGTCGCTTACGACGTTGAGGGTTCCAGTTGATCCGATCAACGGAACAGCCTGCTCGTGAAATTAACGTGCAAGTGGCTGAGCACTCCACAGACACGTGTACCCTTAACGTAGTTCTCAGGGATATTCAGCGTGACACAGTGTGACAAGGCTGACCCTTTGAAATATAGGCACAACAGAAACAGGAAGTAAGAGTGAGAGAACGTTGTGGTGAAAGAGTACAACAGGGGTAACCACCATCCCCTGCCGGAGCCTCGTAGAGCTTTAGGTGTTTTCGCTCAATAAACACTTACAACGCCCCGTCTGGGAATCGAAACCACTGGGCCATTGCGCCTCCACATATGCCATTGTATGTGTATATGAAATGAAAATTAAAGCCAGGATAAAATTCTCCAGATGTTGTTCAAAGATCTAGTTGAAATGCTGAAAAGAAAGTAACGTAATGTTTTAATTACATCTGTGTGTATGTATCAATGGAAATATCTACATGTGAAAGTCCGAATACGGACATGTATTTGTGTATGTGTGTCTCGTCAGGTGTATCTTTTCATAAGTCAGAACCAGAGACAATATACCCAGTGGTCAATGATTTGCAGTAAACACTATGATATTTTAAACCAAAGATTTCTGTAACAAATTTCATACTCGTTGTTTCCGACTAATGCCACTTACAGTAGAAAATTTACAGGAGCACAATTTACAGGAGACAGCATTCGAATGAAGAGCGACTTCACAGCGATGCCAAATTCTTAAACACATGGAAAAATCCGTCCCCTGTTCGGAGCAGGTGCTACAACAACTCATTAGGCTTAAAAGCAATTACGCTTATTTCTGTTGTAAAGCATGTGAGGTAATAGAGGTATCTATCTAATTATCTACCTATCTATCTATCTATCTATCTATCTATCTATCTATCTATCTATCTATCTATCTATCTATCTATATACATACATACATACACGCATCCATACAAGTTTTCATATATATATGTACGGACGTACATACATGCGTATGTGCGTATTTATATATACATA
>NC_068992.1:56861104-56861777 GCF_001194135.2 Octopus bimaculoides
ATATATATATATATATACAGACACACATAAATATAGCTATGCATTTATACAAATATACACATACATATACATATATATGCATGTCTGTGTGTGTGTATGTGTGTGCGCGTGTGTGTGTGTGTATGCATACACACACTCAGGCGCGCACACACACACACACAACGCACACCTGTATATACAAATTAGAGCTAGAACCTAGAGTGCAGCTGACGACAAACAACAAGCGATTAGCTATCGGCTTTTTTCCGAATCAATTTACTTCCATTCTGTATCTCATCGTTGCACTTGTGAAAAACAGGAGCACGAAATGTCACGATCCTAAATCACAAACGAAAGTACGCTGGTATCACTGGCAAGAAAGCAAATGCCATGTGTGTATGAGCATATATATAAATATATATGTGTGTATGTGTGTGTGTATGTGTGGTGTTTGCGTGCGTTGAGTGAGTATGCGTTTACGTGTGTGTATGTTTGTATGTATCTAAAAATGTATGTGTGTGCTTGTGTTTGCATCTATGTATACATATATATGTATATAAATATATATGTATATATATATATATATATGTATATATGTATGTATATATGTATATATGTATGTATATATACATAAGTATGAATTTATATATATATATTTATGTGTATATATATATATATATATATATATATATAT
>NC_068992.1:56862055-56868419 GCF_001194135.2 Octopus bimaculoides
TATATATATATATATATATGTATTTAATTTGGTTTGGTGTTGAAAAAATAATTAAACTGTGCTGGTTGGTTAACAAGTACTTAAACAATAGCTGAAATATATGTGAAATTAGAAAACTCATTAACAGTTAATTCGTTGCATTTTTTAAATGAATTCCCAAGTTTTACCTTTTCTTTACTAAATGAGGGGTCGTAATTAACGAAGCAGGTAAGTCAGAGCAAATGACATACTGATTATTCATATACGAAATTATCACAGAAGGAGAGTAATTGGAAAATTGAGGCTAATCACTTGCATTGATCCGATTATTCAACTTGTATTTAATTCTTCGACTCAGAATGGATAAAAGGTAGAGTAGACTCCGGTGGAATAGAAACAAATCATAAAAAAAAGAAAAAATAGAAGAAATTCTGCTAAGAATATTGGCTGACCTTTTTTTCTTTAATTTCTTTTATTTGTTTCACTCATTTCACTGCGGCCATGCTGGAGCACCTCCTTTAGTCCAACTAGGACTTATTCTTTGTAAGCCTAGTATCTATTCTATCGGCCTCTTAAGCCGAACCGCTTAAGACACATACACACATTTATTATGAATACATTTACTGATATATTATGGAACCAATATACTGATATATCGATTATCGACGCTAAATTTTTGAGGTGTGTATGTACTATATTGTGCTATGTATATATTATAAAATATCAATATTTAGATAGACCAAAATGCTGATGAGCATATACATTGAGATATCTCACTCATACCTGGATTTAAACTCTGAATGCAAAGAATTCAGAAGAAAAGAACAGTAGGACATCTGAGCCGATATTCTTGGAGTTTCATCAATTTACCACTCTAAATTGGGATATTTTTATTGACTCCGAATAATATATGATGAAGCAGATCTCGGCCAGATTTGAACTAAGACCGCAGAGAGACAATAATAATCGCGAGTCATATTAAACAACGAGCTCAAATCTATGGTGATTCGAATTCCCTTCAATAGCTTCATACTTTCAACCAGTCCTCAGTAAGTTCCTCCAAAACATGTTTTAGGAGCGTCATATATCGAATCGCTCATCTAATTCTGATTGACATCACCTGAAGAAATAACAGGATATTCGCATGTGGAGACGTCGTCCAATATACTTCCGATAGTTTCAAAAGTCTTCCGATATAGAAGCTGTAGATGATATAGAAGCCATAAATGGTGAACCGTTGTCAAGAAGAAGTTCCATTGATATTGTACAGAAATGATGGAATAAAATTTATTCAAATATTTCTCAATCCAAACAATCTCATTTCTTGCATATCATTTATCTTTCATTATCTGAACATTTGTTTTAATAAACTAATGCGTATATATCATTATATATGCACAAAATCAGGAATCCAAAAATGAATATGCAAATTATTCGTTGATAGCACAACAACATGGAAAAGCATAAATATTTATATTTCTAAAGCAGACAATCGCACATCCTATTTTTAAAAAACACGTACACAGATACTATGTACGTGCACATATCTGTTTGTGTGCGTGCGTGTGCATTTGTAGCTATGTAAATATTTGTATTATGATACATATAAACACCCCCCCTATATATATATATATATATATATATATATATAGACTCACACGTACACACATATTTCAATAAATATAGACATTTGTATGTATGTGTGCTTACACGGATATGTATTTAAATGTATGTATAGATAGAAGTGTTGTAAAATTTATTGAATCACCGAGAGACATAGAAACAACGACTTGGAAAGATACAACAAAATAGTTGAAAGAAACTTGAAAATATAAATATAAGAACAAAATTAACTTTTGACTTAAAAGAAATAATTGTATAATTCAGTTTAAAATATTTTTTTCACAGCATCAGTAAAACTTGAGAAGGCATAAGGAATCGTTTGAAGATGAATTTCTTATAAAGGGATAAACGTACAGGTTGTTGAAGTGTGACGCACGTGGTATAGCATATTGTATTTCTTGGATTTTGTCTCAGGTTACTTTTGTGAATAGTTTAGGTAAATCTATATGTGTGAGGAAAATAGAGTCAAGCTTTGCGTTTTACAGTTCTGCTTGGATTGTTTAGATTAGGTAAGTGGACAAATTTCTTGCTGCTTATTCAGGGATGTTTTGTGTGGTCTGATGATGATGGTTTCTTTGATCTGTTAGTTACCAACTTCTCTCCCAGCATCTCTGATTTCAGTTACGATGCTCTGTATCATTTATTTAGATGAGATATATGCAAAATATTTTGAGAAGTAGTTCGCATGAAATAATAACCAATCATCAGGCAGGCCTCACTACTATAACCATACAAGGTAATTTTTCTTTTGCCTTGTTATTCAAAAAGTCACTGAGGTTGCAGTTTCCCTATGACCGATCTCTATTCTGTCGAAATTTTTACCCAAAGGTAAAGGTTTGGAGTTTTCTTTTGAGGGAAGTAAACTAAAAGATGTACGTTATCTTTACCATTCATGTATGGTAATTTCAAGATTTGTACGTAATCTTTACCATTCGCCTTTTGTAATTTCAAGATTTAAATGTCTTAAATTCCCAATTCTAAACTCCTAATTCCCAATTCAAATTTTCTGTTGAATATTTAACAGCTTGGTAATTCAAAGAGGGTTTGTTGCGTAACGTGCTTGACATATTGAATTTTAAATTTTTGTTTTAGTGTAAAAGGCAGAAATACCTTTCTTCTGTCGAATTCAAGATCTTGGCAAATGCACTTAATATTTTATTTCTCACTTGCATATGGACAGCAATTTCTACTACGACAAATAAATGACATTCCCTTTACTGGAATATTCTGCTGTAAAGTGATATTTGTTCATCCGTTGATTTCGATGTGTTATATAGGTTTTTTTCATAAAAGGAAAGGTAGAATTGCTTCTATAGTTGAATAAATTGATAAACTGCAAACGTTCAGAGCTGAAACTGATACATAGACCTGATATATGAATTTTATGGATCACCTACTGATTGTATGCAAGCTCCATATACTATCCTTTTTTGGCAGGCATCTCCCTTTAGATAGCAATTTATTACATATCTATTGTTGCATTTACGTTCAATTTGTGGGTTAAGTTTATAGTTCCAGGCTTTATTTAATGTCTTGTGTTTCCTAAACAGCTGTATCTCACTTATACATAAGTTTTATTATTTCATGTTATCTATGGAATATACGGGAATGTTTGTGTGTATGCTTGTTTGTGTATGAGCATATTTTCACATAAGCAAACGTCTATAATAGTTACACTCATATATTATTCTTATATGCATAGGTAACGTATATGCCTTTTTCGATAAAGGTACGTGCAGCTGTCAAGCAAAGGATAATTACGGTTTCATACTTTATAAAAACCGACCACATATTAAAGACCTAGAAAAATTTGAAGACGATCTTATAAAGTTAGTTAAAAATTTAAAATTCAACCACAAATTCAAGTTCCAACACACATTTCAGACAGAAAATTCTCAGGAACCAGCCAGCCAGCCAGCCAGCCAGCCAGCCAGCCAGCCGTCTCCTCTTTGTCACTATCTTGGTAGTGTGCACTTGAAAAGAGGGATCATTATTCATGTTGATACCCAGGTCACGCACTGATTTAGGTTCTAGGATTGTAATCCCTCCTGGGCCAGTGTACCCTGTAAGATTTTCGTTCAGTTTTGGGTACTGATAGCATGGCTACGACTTTTCGAGCATTAAACTGCATATTATTATCTTCAGCCCATCTGTAAATTGAGTCCAGCTCCTGCTGCAGGCGTGCGATATCACTAGGGGTTTGGGCAGCTGAAGGTATATCTGAGAGGGCTAGTATGAAAAGCAGTGGTCCCAAGACAGTGCCTTGTGGAACACCACTCACTATTTGTATTTCCTTTGAGGTGTCTCCATTGGCCAACACTACCTAACTTCTATCTTTCAGAAAGTAACGTAACCATTCTCCAAGTTTTCCAGCTATGACAAAATATATATACACTCGTACACCACACATATACATACGTCTGTATGTGTGTGCGGTGTCTGTGTGTGGGTGTGCGTATGTATACACCAGTTACATATGCGATTGTATAACTAGTTGTTTCTATCATTTATTGAATATTGGACAAATACCATTGTCAAATCGCAGGTCAATTAAATATATCTTAGATTTGTGGTTGTAGGTCTTTTGGAGTAAACCAGCTCTGATCTACTCATCTAGGCATATCACCACGAAATTTTATTCTTTACATTTTTACTGGTGACACAATATTCTGTCGTACAATATCTAACATATCCTTCTGTGCTAACGTTCTATCTGTGCAATTTACAGACACTTACCTGGTGTTTAATCGTTAAGTTGAGAAAATCTTGAATAAAACTCCACCCCCACCATATCCATCCCACTTGTGTCTGGGATTCAGTATTGAGTAGCAAATGATCTGCTAATGTTATGATGAGCAAACAAGTTTCTGCGTACTTGTCACTTATGCTTGGTGGCGTTTTACATAAAACGCAAGTGAAAAAAAGCATAAAATAGTAATTAGCTGAATCTTTTCTCGCACTGTATGTTTTAAAGAGACACTACAGAATTTTCTCTTCTGTAGTAGGGACCGTTTCATTAGAAAATCAATATCAGCAGTTTATGCTAGTTAGCATGTATAAAAACAGCCTTGATACATCGTTTACAAGACTCCCATACATACTTTACTGGCGAAATCCAGCAATCACATGCACAAATACCATTTTAAACCGTTTTTTATGTAACGACAGACATTTACCCAGTTTAGTTCCTTACGTTTCTCATGCGGAAAAACCAAATGATCCAAGTGGAACTCGATAACAATAAGGTATTCGATTTAATAGATTAACACCGGGATGGTTTTAATTTTTCATGGCGGACTTCATTAGAACAATTGAGTACATATGTTTATAATACATCGAGCGAGATTTAGAGTGTGCTGTAATATATACAGACATATGCATACGTATACATACATCCACACAAATATACATATATAGGTATGTATATATATATATATATATATATATGTATATGTGTATATAAATATATATATATATAAATGTATATATATATGGATATATTACGAAGCGCATATATAGGTGCATAGATATATATATCCTAATGTGTAAAATTTCATTGATTTACGTTTTATTCCGCTGTCTTAAGTATTACGCAATATATAGTATAAAATATTATATACATTATTATGCACAGAACTCTATCTATGTATACAATGTATGCTTGTATATATATATGTATATATATATACATATATATATATATATACATATATATATATATATATATACACATACATATATATTTATGTGTGTGTGAATGTATATATATATATATATATATATATATATATATATATATATATATATATATATATATATATATATATATACATATATGTGTGTGTGTCTCTGTGTGTATACACAGATACTTACATGTGTCAGTAGATGCATGTATATATGTGTGAAGAATTTTTTTACGTTTATCTACATTCATTAAAAGAGATGTATCTCTTCCTATTCTGATTCGCCTTTTTGTCATGCCAGTTTTTTCACAATTTATAATGAATATTTGACGGAAGGATACTTATCGTGTTAAATAGAAACAAAAAAATAACTATGGCAACGAATAAATGAATGAATAAAATGTATGATCTGCATAAAAATTAGAACAGCAACAAAACTCGTATGAATGTCTAAATGAATCGATCAGGAAGGTAAAACTGATGAGCTGCATGTTTCTGATTGATGATTTCAAAGTAACGAATACATTGTCATGCTTCATACCACACATAATCAAATATTAATATAAGCCTTGTATCGCAATATATTTAGAAATATTGCCGTGGTTTAGATTTTTTCCTTTGGTGTTTTTATTTTGTGAGACAAATCTGACCAACTTTTTTTTTCTCATATTCATTGATCTACAAAAATGAGTGTTATCATTAAAAACGTTTCGACCGTTTCATCATCAAATACTCAGGCTTTACATCTTGTCACCCTTAATCAACTTTTATATGTTACTGATAAATTCAGCAAAAAACTGACAAGTTTCACATTACTACGAGATATTTCACTATTGTGTCCTTGTTTTTTTGATGTTATAGGACAGCAAAATTCGGCGTCAGGAATTTTTCAATAAAAAAGAAAAACTGAAGATAATCTTGCTTCGATGTTCGTTGACTTACGGATAAGTTATTAACTTTTTCTGACAAATAAATTAGCTTTACATTCTTATGGCTTAGATAATATACTGCTCTTTTTTTTATTTAACATTATTATTATTATTATTATTATTATTATTATTATTATTATTATTATTATT
>NC_068992.1:56868429-56870562 GCF_001194135.2 Octopus bimaculoides
AGCAGTGCATGCCATCAAAGTGACACTGGGGTAAAATATATGAAGCCCAGTTTACCCATCATGACTACCTGTCTGATAAGGGTACAACAGACACATGCGTCACAATCATATGTGCGTGACATGGTGATCTTATATCAAGATAAACAGTGCATGACCTTGCAGGTGGGGCCCAGTTAGAATTTTCTTCAGGCCGAGTGGCCTCTCCCGCTCAAAATGTCCCTGAGTAAGAGTTGTTTAAGGATGTTGAACGAAACGCCCATGTTTCAAGAGGTGAATTATCCAAAACCCAAAGAACTCCTCTCAACACATGGCTATAATGCTCCCCCACTAATTCTGCTCGTTCTCAAAGATGCACATATCATCAGCCACCAAAGTATTGGCTCAGCATGATATGGTCAAACAGCTAACAAGCAAATGTTTTGTATTGAGCAGAATATTTTGTGTCGCCCATCATTTATACCAAGACAAATTAATGTACATGATAACACTTCCAATCAGTTAAGATCAAAAGCTACTGCCTGGTATTGCATCTGGGCATTTATTATTATTATTATTATTATTATTATTATTATTATTATTATTATTATTATTATTATGATGATGATTATTATTATCATTATTTGATGAAATTTCTCAGCTTATTTTTCTGGTTATGATAGAAATCGTCCGCTTCTTACAGTCAGCCGTCTAAGGTGACATCTGTTTACTGATCATGTTTCAAGAAACGTGCGGATTATTATAATGACTAACCTGAAAACTAAGATTCTATTAAATTTCGATTATATTTCATGTTCGTTTCAATAGAACTTTTAAGAGAATCAGGTGTTATCTAGTTGACAATGTTTTAATTAATATGCGGGAACTACCCGTGAGCACAAATATATGTAGCTCCAGATATTTGGCCATAGTATTTAAGAGTGCCTTCTGACATTGTTCCCCTAAACTCCGATGTTTATAGGTACAGTTTAGTGGTTGTGCCACGTAAATTTTCTTAGGTTATCATTTATTCAACCAACAGCCCAAACATTAACATCCGTGAATATTCTCGGCCATAATGCATGTTTCACTTCTTTAACACGTCAGGACGCGATATGATGGGTATTTAGCTCCTATAAGCAAACGTATATTGACACGACGGCTCCCTACGAAACGTTCTCTTTGTTAGCGCCGTCATATAATAGATATCCTCGTTAGTTCGTGTCCGCAGAGAGTTTTCTTCGTTCACTCATCTTCTTTGTGACTGATCTGCTACAACAGACAACACGCCATTAGATACACCAAGCGCCGCTGACTCCACCTTGAACTTATGGTTTATTCAAACACCAATTTTTATACCATGATAAGAAATACAAGTACTGAATTAACCTTATTATCGATGCCGATTCTATCTTACGTTTGTGAGTATATAACTTCAAAAAGTAAAATTATAAAGAAGACAAAGAAATATAATTCTTGAAATTATAGCTATTGTGCAATCATAAAAGATTAATTTACTTCTGAAGTTCTGCTAATTACCTTTTATCTGTACCGCTTAGAAAGTATTGTCTTTTTTTTTTTATATACAAGTGACTATTAACTGTTACAAGTTAGGTGCAATGAAGTTAAATTTCTATTATGAATAAAATTTATGCAAAAGTTTACTGTAGATATCTATCTCGAATCTCAAGGGAATTTTATCAGAAACAAAAACTTACCATTTTTGCTGTTCTTCAATGAACATCAAAAAAATTTCCTTCTGGCATTTAGTTACGACGCTTTACGTTCAAAGTTCAAATCTCGCCGAGATTGAGTTTGCATTTCAACCCAAAGAGTTATCACATTTAGTACCAATCAAGTACTGAGATATTGTTGTTGTTGGCACTCCGTCGCTTACGACGTCGAGGGTTCCAGTTGATCCGATCAACGGAACAGCCTGCTCGTGAAATTAACGTACAAGTGGCTGAGCACTCCACAGACACGTGTACCCTTAACGTAGTTCTCCGGGATATTCAGCGTGACACAGTGTGACAAGACTGACCCATTGAATTACAGGCACAACAGAAACAAGAAGTAAGAGTGAGAGAAAGTTGTGGTGAAAGAGTACAGTAGTGTTCGCCACCATCCCCTGCTGGACCGTCGTGGAGCTTTAGGTAT
>NC_068992.1:56871238-56872717 GCF_001194135.2 Octopus bimaculoides
TATTATTATTATTATTATTATTATTATTATTATTATTATTATTAAGGTGGTGAGCTTGCAGAATCGTTAGCAGTCTGGACGGAATGCTTAGTGGCATTTCAACCATTCTGGTTTCTTCAAATTCCACCGAGGTCGACTTTTCCATTCACCTTTTCGGGGTGGATAAATTAAGTATCAATGAAACACTGGGGTCGATGTAATCGACTAGTCCCTGTCCCCAACTTTCGTGTCTTGTGCTTTTAGTAAAAAGGATCATTGTAATTAAATCATTTCTGGTGCACACTTTGGGCTGGAGGGATGCAGACGGTAAGGAATGAAAGGAGGCCCTTAAAATATGGTGAAAGCTAATGCCCCAGGATTGGATGCCACGTTTTCGAATCACACAATAATTGCATCCACACTAGCGCCATTTTAGGAATTCTACTTTTTCTTCCTTTTTTTTGTATGTCGTTTTTAATTATTTTTATTACTTTCTTTGGCTTAACGTTGTGTCATTGATATTTTCGTGCTTGTCTGTCTACTACTCACTTTAAAACATTAATCGTTATTACCGTTCTATTGTTTCTTTCTATTTTTAATGCCGTAGGATATGATAGGAAATACATTGGATGGTGACCCTAGTATGCCTTTCACAGCATAGCTGTTAAGTTTTTGCATAAACGCCTTCGTCGACGCACCTCTAATGGATCGAGCAGTCCTGTAAAGGTTTCCTCGTTGGTTCGTACCAGCGTAGATATTCGTAATTCACTCAGTCTGAATGTCATCAGCTGATGTGCAGAAACAGACTATGTATAATTAGATATATATCAACAACTGCCATCCCCCATAGGGATTCGTATCTTATTTAAACTGCGATATTTCCCCAAAGAACTACAAGCACTGAATTTACTTTTGATCTATACCAATAAAATGATTACCCCATATGTTTATTCAGTCAAATAGAGGGAAAATAATTCTTAAAATCTTAAATTATAAATAGCTGTACTGCTGTCATATATGATTCATTTACCTAAGTTCTTATAATTAACTTTATCAGTTGCGACTGAAAAGATAAAAACTAATTTTCACTAGAGGTTAATAAGTGCAATAATGTTTACTTTTGAATTTTATGAGTAAATTTATTCAAAAGTTTACTGTGGATATTTCTTTGGTTTTCTCAATGGATATTTTTAAGAGCTAGAATAATTTATAGTTCTTGCTGTTATTGTTAAGATCTAGAAGAATTTATAGTTGTTGCTGTTGCTCCTTTGACGTTTCTGGATTGGCAGAATCGTTAGAGTGTCGGAATAATTATTCCGATACTTTTATATGTTCCGATAATTTCCGTTCTCAAGTCGAATACCATCAAAATCGAATTTGCTTTTCAAGGGTCGATAAGTAGATATCAGGAAGTTCTGGAGCTGATGTAATTCACTAAGCCTCTCTGTCACACACACACACACACACACACACACACACACACACACACACACACACACA
>NC_068992.1:56872727-56874573 GCF_001194135.2 Octopus bimaculoides
TATATATATATATATATATAAACTCAGTGGTTAAAAAATAAGCATCAGAATTGGGTAAACAACTTTATATCATCCCCATATATTCACACCGTTGAACATAAATAAATGCATATTAAAATAACAGGGCGTTCAGCACATAAAACCCGAAGGTATAAGAATATACATATATACACATATAAAAACGTGTGAAAAAAACTGTAAAGAACGATGCGCATGAAAGCGTATCAGGAAAATATGAATGCATATATAGCAAGGCGACTAAAATATACAGAAAGAACAAAATAGTTAAAGGATTAAAGGTAGAAGGAATCCAGCATAATGTCCATCGTAAAGCTCAAGGAGGAATTCACGTCTACGGCCAGAATCCATTAACACTTTAAAATACCAAACCGGTAATGCCCTCTTCATCAAGATATTTTTTTCCTGATGAAGGGGCCACTACAGGTTTGATATTTTAAAGTGTTAATGGATTGTGGCAGTGGTTCCTGAAACGGCCGTAGACTTGAATTCTTCCTTGCAATTTACGATGGACATTGTTCTGGATTCCTTGAATTGAATTCCTCCTTGCATTTTACAATGGACATTGTTCTGGATTCTTTCTACCTTTAATAGTTTAACTATCTTATTCTTTTTTTCAAATTTGTTGTCGCCTTGCTATATATACATTCATATTTACTTCATGGATTTTCGTCGTACGCATCCTTCCTTACAATTTTCTACACCCGTTTTTATATGTGTATATATGTATATTTTTATTCCTTCGGGTTTTATGTGCTGAACGTGCTCGTATTTTAATATGTGTTTATATATGTTCAACCGTGTGAAAATATGGAGATGATATAAAGTTGTTTGCTCAATTCTGATATTTATTTTTTAACCACTGAGTTTGTCTTTTAGTCTGTTTCTTTTTACTTGAGCACTTCTATTTGCAGCCCTATATTTATTTTATTTTTTGATTCCTATAATGAGAATCGAAATTTTAAAATTATATATACATATATATATATATATATACATACATACATACATACAGTGAAAGGTTTGGCAGTTGCTTCAATATTCGTGTACGCGTGTGTATGTGTGTATGTACACATGTATACCCGTTCGTGAAAAATGTCAAAAAAAACTCAATAACCATGGTAATAATTTATTTTAGAATGTTGTATACATGTTTACATATATGTACGAATATATATATGAATCTATCTATTTATCTATGTATCTATCTTTTTATCTATCTATCTATCTATATTTCTACGCACGCACATACACACACACGGTTATATTTTTCTTGCAAACTATACAGACCGCATAGAGGTGCTCAAGTCGCGCCTGAGACGTTAGACAATTATGATAAATGGAATGGAGAAAGTTCAAATCAGCTACACCACAATGAACACATGTATACGGATTTAATTAAGATAAAAATTGGCCAAAAAACATATAGTGATATATTAAAAATACATATTAAAATACATAAATATATGAATATTAAAAATATATATGGACATATAAATATATGAATAAAGAAACATAATAATAATATAATGAAGTATATGATTGTACGTAAAAACGTTTTAAATAAACAAAAGCATATAGAGAAGAGAAATTAATAAGCGTCAAAAAAACCTAAGTTACATATTAAAAGAAATCTTATACTTCATTATATTATTATCATTTTTGTATATTCATATATTTATATGTCCATATATATTTTTAATATTGATAAAAAGTTTTATGTCTTTATATGAATTTTTAATATGTATTTTTAACATATCAAAATATACTTTTTTGACAATCTTTATCTTAATTAAATCCGTATATATATATATATATATATATATAT
>NC_068992.1:56874583-56880348 GCF_001194135.2 Octopus bimaculoides
TGTGTGTGTGTGTGTGTGTGTGTGTGTGTGTGTGTGTGTGTGTGTGTGTACAGTGAAAGGTTTAGCAATTACTTCAAATATTCAGTTGCATTCATCAGGTATTTCGTGGAAGACAGCTAAACAGAAATATAGAAGTAAATGCCAACCTCTTCCTTGTACAATTTTAATAAATATGTTGCTCTACTGAGACTTATTCAATGTTTCTTTAATTCAGTTTGAATATCTGTCAGTCTATATACATACATACATACATACATACATACATACTATCTCTGTATGCGACATAACGTTGTCGCAAGAACAATATATAAAGCCATTCCGAAAAATGTGTGTCCTGGAATAAATAAAGAGAATCCCTCTGTTATTATATACATACGCAAATACCAGGATAAGGAACATTCCCATCAAAACATATGTCAAGGTTAAGCATCACAGACCGGATTTTGTTGTTTGGGACAGACAAGAAAATGTATGTGCACTCATACAGGTCAGATGTCATGCTGACGTGAATATCTATTCGAAAATCAAAGAGGAAGTTAACAATGAACAACTGCTTCAAACCCTCTAACTTTATATCCAGATTACAAATTTACATTTATACGAATAATAATTGGAGCACTTGGTTTTTTTTTTAAAGTTAATGCCTAACTGGACAGTCTGGAGTGTGGATAAGAAAAAGAAATCAACCGACTCGTACATTGCAAATACAATCTGTAATTGGAACTGTAAACATGCAAAACTTTGCTGATTTAAAATGTGACATTCTAAACATTATCTACATTCCAAAGATTGAGTTTTGTATGTTTGTTAGAAACCTGCTCCTTCTTCAGAGGAAGAATTTAAATGAATAAATACAGAAGAGACATGCATACATACATACATACATACATACATACATACATACATACATGCTGTCGAATCGAATACTCTATTTTATGGTCACGAAGCGAACACTTAAACCCCCTCCTCCAACAGTGTCTTAGCGTTTACGCTTGTTATTTTCTATACGTGTTTCTTTGTTTTTTCTGATGATCGCTAATGACAGATAATGACACGGCGGCTATCTGCAGGTTCGTTAGCATGCTGGGAGAAAAGCTTAGCAATATTTTGTCCGTCTTCACTCTCGGAGTTCATATTCCACCGAGGTCGACTTTACCTTTCGTCCTTTCGGGTTTGAGAAACTAAACAGCAGTTGAGAACTGGGTTCCATGTAATCGACTTACCCTCTGTCCCGAAATTGCCTGCCTTGTGTCAAACTTTCAAATCAATAATGCATAATTATAATTATTCTTGATTTTCTAAAAGAAGCACGTTTAAATAAGAAGATATTTGGGGTTTGATAATACACGTGTCATTTCTAACATTAGATGCGATTTACTTAACTGTTTTCACCTCTGAAGCCTGCTATGGTAGAAAACATAATTCATTTAGTTTTCTTAAAATGTACAAAGCAAATGCAGTTAGTGGATTCCTGCCTTTTGCCAAAGCAAATGTAAGCCTAAATGAACTGAACCTTATTTTGTTGCATATCGGGAAGGTCATTATGGCAATAATAACATACGCCCTGGCTCTGTTTTACTTCTTTCATTACTATTAATCAATCGATTCATTTATGAAATTAACTAATCCTTTGTTTGATTAATCCGTCACTGACTGACTAACTGACTCACTCACTTACTCACTCAATCAATCAATCAACCAATCAACCAATCAGCCAGGTTTGTCAAATTCTTTTCGTCACCACGTGCAACACCCCCTAAACGATATGCTCTCACTTCTGGACTGCTTCAGGGTGAATTGAAACTGTTTCCGTGTTAAATTTTAATTTGCTTCAGTAATTTTGCTTTATTGTGTAGCTCCCTCTTAGTTTAGTACAATTTTCGCAACTAGTAACTATAACTATAATATCAGATTGTGTCAGAAAGAAACAGTTGAGATTTCCATTAGCATGGAGTGTGAAACATTTCTTTCGATAAAATATCTATAAATTGGATTTAATGTTGCCTCTTTTAATTGCCTAATTGACGATGAAGTAGCAAATAGATTTGTAATAAAATTTTCGCCATAAAATTTACGAAGTTCTCAAATATAATGTATTTTATTTTCATTTCATTTAGAACTCATTTCGAAAAATGATATATCTGGAAGAAGCCATTGATATTTCTAAAGTGAAACTCATATACATAGTCGCATACAGACGTGCATCGAAACAAAATGAACATGCAGATATATATGTGCGCATGTGTCTGCATGTATAGATAAAAGACGTGTATGTGAGTATACATACATATATACATATATACTTACATACATACATGTATATATACATACATATATACATACATACATACATATATATATATATATATATAGATAGATAGATAGATAGATAGATAGATAGACAGATAGATAGATATATGATGTAATGTTCCGTGATGGTAAGATCAACACAAAAGTACTCCATCTGGTGAGAGATAAATATTTATCACACACATATAAACATACTAGAGGCATAAGAAAACAAACTTACCTACATATATATATTTACGATAGCAAAATCAAAATCTTTCTGCAAACATATTTATGTTCTTGATGATCTTAATTTATTGGAAAGTAATTATGAAATCAGACATTCATATTTAATTTATTTGCTTCAGTCATTTTATGACAACCATATTAGTGCATTGGTTCCGCAGTTGTTAGTCGATTATATCGATACCAGTAGTTCTGATACTCATTTTGTCGGTGTTACCTGAAGAAGGATGGATTCAATCAATTTTAAAATCTTATGCGAAATTCTCCTTAGTGTTATGTCGATAATCGTGGGAGTCCATTAACTGCTTCACTCATTTTCCAATCCCATGATACTGTGTTCCACCTATCACTATTTTTCTATTTCCAGCTTTAACGTATCTCGTATTACATTATCCTCTCTGTTATCCCTTGCTGACGCTGACAAGGTATATTTTGAGAGCGAGATTTGGTTGCTATTTCTATAAAGCTAAACATCCACATATAGGATTTCCCTTTTGGTTCGCAAATGCAGCCGTATCCGTCAGTGGCATGAGTAATATATAATACGTGGAATGATAGTTAACGATAATGAGTCTGTAATTGTTCCTTAAGGGGCAGGCTATGTGATATGGGGTGGTGGGCGATGTTTATTGCATATCCATTAATGAATTATGTAACATGAAATATCTTTCTCTATCAATGAAAGCCTTTAGCTATGAATGTTTTCTGCTGAGAGCGTTATATCCTACGGTGATCATCGAAAGAATATTAAATATAATGAAAAATGTTGTAAAGTGGATATGATTTATTATGCAATATGATGTGAGTGGAATTTTACGAGTGGGTTTACAACGGAAGATGATGAATTTGAAACGATGAGTGATGAGTAAGCGCGAACGAGTGATGAACATAACGAAAGAATGATGAGGTTGAAAGATAGATAGATAGATAGATAGATAGAATCTGGGTAGGATGCAAAAAGAGAGATATGATAGTTAAAAATAGATATATCATAACAAGGGAAAATATTCTGCTGCAGAAAGAGAAGAAACTAGATGTATGGAAAGAAGATGTAGCGATATCAAGAGCAATAAATAAGGCGTAGAATAGAAAAAAAGTGTTTTGTAAGCAGGTACTTGGCCGTGTGGTTAACAATTTCGCTTGGCAACCAGATGGTTTGGAGTTCGATCTTACTGCGCAGCAACTTGTTAGTTATCTTATACAATAGCCCCGCTCGGACCTGCCAATTGCTTGTTTGTGAATTTGATAGACAAACATTATGTGAAATTATGTGGAAGTCCATATACGTTTGTGTATGTGTGTGTTTGTACGTGAATGTGTGAATGTGCGCATGTGTCCGTGGGTATGTATGCGTATTTTGTGTCTGTTCGTCTAACGTTTCACACCTGGTGTTTGTTTACTTTTTTGCATCCCCTATAGAATAAGTACATAAGTATGAGACCTAAAAATACGTGCTGGGATCGATTTGTTTGAGTGAACAGTTGAAGATGGGGTCCAACAAGGCTTCAGTCTGATGAATGGACGGGGTACGTAAAAAAAAATATATAACTCTGGCTAATTATTAAGGAGATGTACTTGCATAGCAAGTGACTTGATCTGAGATCGTGTGCTGGAACGAAAGCAATTGCATCGTGAAAAGTATTTATAAGCCACTTAAGAAACACACAAAAACCGTTAGATTCACTTCAACATTTAAATTTAATTTGCCACGGAATTTTGTCAGTGAACAGGTCGCGGCTTCAAAGCGACGAAAATATTTTGGCAAATTAAATTTAAATGCTGAAGTGAATATAACCCAGAGCTATATGGTTGGGAATCTAACCCAGAACTATGTGGTTGGGAAGCAGACCGTTTACCACAGAGCCGCTGTATTAAAAAGATTTATATTTATGAACTAAAACCTTTACGTAGTCCAAAATTGGATATATGTTCATATTAAGATCTGGCTGATATTGTTCAATTAATGTAATCATGTTAGTTTGATGTGTATTGGTTTAACAGTCGGTGTGATGGTTTAACAGTGAATACTGAGAATCGCACCTGCGTTCGAATGGTACGGCGTACGTTCTTAGTTAACATACATTTCCGCGATAGGTTATTTTTAGATAACCACAACCGACTATTTATTTGTGTAACACCATTTTAAACCAGACGTGTATACCCACGTCATAACAGTATGTATGTGTGTGTATACATACATGTATTTATCTCTGTGTGTGTTTTATGTCTGTATGTATGGGTGCATGTGTGCATATATATTATAACGCAAACATTTGGTAGCAGTTCATAAACGCAGTAGTTTGACCGAATGATGCTTCAGAAAAATGCTTTGTGTAATTTTTCGGACCTTTTACGTTCCGTGTTCAAATACCTTAAATATCAGAGGAATACTGGGTACTATGGTTGAAGGTAACATCAAACGTTACTGTCCTTGTATCAAAATCAGAAACCATAATGTAACAGTTTAGTAAAACTTTGAAAAATTATTTATTGATAAGACATCTTTCAACATAATTGTTCTAAGTAGTGCACAGCACAATACATGGATATATGTACTAATGTGTGTGTTTTTTTGTGCGTTGCTATATGTGCGTGTGTTGATCTGCATGGCGGGAGGGTATAATGTCTAACTAACAAATGAATATATCTGAAAGGATTGAGCGCTCTATGATACGCCAAGGGACATAATCAAGAGACATATCCAACGAATAATTCAGCCAGAAAAGCATTTTAAAATGCTAATTCTTCTCTAGACGTCTGCAGCATTCGATCTGCTTGGTGGGATACGTCAGAGTCTCACAGACAGATAGCTGATGGGTAATTCATGTAACTGCAATGTAGTTATGCTTCATAATGCATACAAAGAAACTAATTTTATTAATGACTGGGGAATAGTCAAAATTTATTCTGCAAGCGAGGTTGTATGGTATAGGTGAAGTGGCGGCCGTGTGATTACCAAGCTCGCTTTGTTGTCACTTGCTTTCGGGTTCAATCGCATTCAGTGGCACCTTGGGCAAATATCTTCAACTATACGGCTGGACCGACTAATGCCCTGTGAGTGGATTTGGTAGGCGGAATCTGAGTGAAAGTCCATCACACACACACACACACACACACCTCAGACTTCAATGGTCTTCTGCACATTTACAGATGTGCATGTATTAGTATTTGTCTCTTCACCGATTTGTTTCGTCTCCGTAACTAGCAGTTTGGTAAGAGAAAGATAGAAT
>NC_068992.1:56880544-56886341 GCF_001194135.2 Octopus bimaculoides
AAATTAAGTACCAGTTACGCACTGGCGTCGATGTAATCGACTTAATCCCTTTGTCTGTCCTTGTTTGTCGCCTCTATGTTTAGCCCCTTGTGGGCAATAAAGAAAGAAGAAAGATAGAAAATGTATTGGGCCTGACAAGTAAGTAATGGGGTCGATTTGTTCGACTAAAACCTTCAAGGTGGTGAACCAGCATGGCCGCAATGAAACGAGTGAAACAAATGAAATGTTCACATACGTGGTGTTATCAAGTACCCGCAGAAACAACGGTTTCGTCCCCAAGAGCATTTGTGCTGACATGCTGGTTATACTAAGAGATGATGTTGTGGTAAAAACACTATAAGAATCAGAAAAAAACTAAGCCATACAGATGCAAACCACTACTACTGAAGTTGGCCACTCTATACTGCAATCCCTAGGCTGAAATATCGTAGTGGGCGCTACCTTCGTTCTTCTGTAACCCTTCCTATTATTTTGCAATGAAAATATTCATAATGCTTTAGTTGTAGTGATTCAGTTCGATGCTCAACATTCCCAACCGCTTCCATTGTACGGTTTACTTTGCCATACCCACCACGCAGAAGAAATTACCTGCCACTCATTGCCATAAGTACCAGCTGGATAATTCCTATAATATACTCCAAAGACAACATAATTATTTTGACACAGCATATCACCCTTACAAAATAACTCCACATGGCAGAAATGATATCTACATGTTACCCTTAACGTATACATAGATAAATATGAATCATATAATAAACATAACAAGAAGCGAATATATGTAAACGCAAATTACTACCAACCGTCCATAGTTTTAAAAAATGTGATTAATATTGTCAGTAGTAGAAGCTGTAACCTATCATCGAAGAAATAAATCTTTGGTAGTGCAATCCTTGTTACAATAATGCCATGAAAGTTAGCGTCAGGAAAGATATCACATGCTGTTGATTTGCAACATACTTCACTAAGAATGCTGTCATGTTCAGATAATCCTCTTTAAATGTTAACACTAACATTACAAAATCATTCCTTGCTTTCATAAGCAGAATGCACGCTTCTTTCTTAATATCGTTAGCGAGAAAAAAAAAACAAACTTCCCATCAACTTCAGCACCGAGATCACCAGTTCACGTGATTTCAATCTTTCTTAATCTCATCGGTGATGGACGCTCCACCGCTAGAGATAGTAGCGACTCATCTCTCCGCTAGCGATATGTAGAAAATCAGTGCTACTAATGAGATGCAGAAAGATCAAAACTTAGTGATCTGGTGGTCTCGGCGCTGGCGTTAGTGAGGAATTACCTTCCTGCTGGTGATATAAACAAACAAGCACCAAAGGCCTATATGAGTAAATACCGCAGTATTATTTAGTTTTAGCAGAACATTCGCGTTTAAGTGGGAATATATATTACTTCTAGTTATTAATACCGACTCTATTAATGCCGCTAATATATATCTGTTACGGATTGTTCTGTTGTGGTAAAAACAATAATTTCGAATGGAGAGGAAAAGTTCGTCCCAGCATCGGTCGAAATGCATTTGGCAATCTCACTGACCGCTGCTGGAACGAATTCTCGACTTTTCGTTTCCATGTTATGTTTAGTATGTTTGCTGAACCGCTAATTTACGAGGCTACCAGCATCGTTTGTGAAGCGAAGGCGGAGGGACAAACACAGAAACACACACACACACACACAAGCACACACACACAAGCACGTGCACACAGAGATATACACGACGGGCATCTTTCAGTTAGTTTCCGTTTATAAAATCTTTGGTACCATGTAGTTGAACTGACCCCGGAACCATGTTGTTGGGAAGCAAATGGCTTCCCACACAGCCACGCCCAAACAATTAAATTTAAAGAGACTAAAAAAAAGTAATAAATAAATAATAGATATGGAGTAACGAAATGCATTCTTTCTCAGCAATTTTGCCATAAACAACATGTTGGGATAGTACCTAAATAAAATAGGGCCCTCCCAACCTGAATGAGTCAGCACAAATGATAGCGTATCAGCAAGAGCGTAGCCCTAGTACCAAATCCTACAAGACACCTACAACCAATTAAAACACATGAGTAATTTCAAAAAATAAACCATGCATTTCTACTGCCGAGGTCAAGCAACGAAGTCGGTATGTTATATTTAATAGTTCATATATCAGCAATCATAAGTTCCACTCTTTATATAGCATCGATTAGTAACGACTAAAGTGTGTTGCGTGTGTGTGTTGGCACTCCGTCGCTTACGACGTCGAGGGTTCCAGTTGATCCGATCAACAGAACAGCCTGCTCGTGAAATTAACGTGCAAGTGGCTGAGCACTCCATAGACACGTGTACTCTTAACGTAGTTCTTGGGGATATTCAGCATGACACAGTGTGACAAGGAAGTAAGAGTGAGGGAAAGTTGTGGTGAAAGAGTACAGCAGGGTTCGCCACCATCCCCTGCCGGAGCCTTGTGGAGCTTTAGGTGTTTTCACTCAATAAACACTCACAACGCCCGGTCTGGCAATCGAAACCGCGATCCTATGACCACGTGTCCGTTGCCCTAACCACTGGGCCATTGCGCCTCCACAACGACTAAAGTAAGGCATGTCAAATACAGATTAATAATCCTTTCTATTATAGGCACACAGTCTGGAACTTTCGCGGGAAGGGCGCTAGTCGTTTACATTGGCTCCAGTGCTTAACTGACAGTTATTTTATCAACCACGAATGGATGAAAGACAAACTCAGAACATAAATTCTGACGACATCCCACTAAGCATTTTGTCTAGTGCGGTAACGATTCTGTATTACAGCAATTTATTAATAAGTTTCACCGCTTTATGCCCATATATTAATAAGAATTACTTTGGAATAAAAAATAGTTAGAAAAGCATGAAATGTTTTAAATTGATACGAAGTATCTATATTATAATTCAATAACGAGTCCTACATTATTAATGATAAATCATTCTATTATTTTCTCTTAGCCTCTAGCTAATAGCTTTTCGCAAAAGTTTATAATGAATTTTAGAGGATACGATTTTGTTATATTCTAATAAATTGAAGTTGTTTTCTAATTGTGCACCACCAATTTTTAAAAGAGTTTTAAATATATAATTAATAATACGTGTTTCGATGTATGTATGTGGGAGTACTTCTGTTACATTACATTTTCAAGTAGCTATATGGTTATACAAATTCACATTGTAATATTTTAAATATCAAAAATCTATCACTGTGTATACTGTCTCAAAAACGCTTCAAGCTAAAGGTGCTAATTAATATTATTCTTGATTTAATTGTCTGTATTCTAATTAATTTTTTACTAAATATAATATTTAGCCTACCGGTTGTAGAAGTGTAATTCAAAAGATTTTTCCGTTCAACTGTTGATAGAGGTACCGAGTATTTACGTACGAACTCCTCTTATAATTTAACATTGATTTACTGTATTCTTCCGTAAACGCTGATTTTCTAAAGGTCATCACCTTCTCTCCTGATGAAACAACCTTGACCTTTCGGGGTGCAGTGGAGTAGGGGTGTTTCAACAGCAAGGATTGCTTCTTTCTCTCTGGCTCAAATTGATGAAACCATCACTTCTCCTGGGTTAGGAAACTTTCATGAAAACCAACTAGGTCTTCCTGAAACGATGTCAGATATTCCCGGGAAGTGATCAGACTGGTGCGCTTTTTCCAAGTGTCAGAAGACGCGACACACACCAAGCAAGTGCATTGTGCAGAATATTCTCAACTCTCATGGGATATTCTAATAGTATTAGCTAATAGATTTATAGTCAATCGTCTGTTATTCATTTCCATATAGTGAACACGATCAGTGTCTTGCTATGTGGTGGCCGTTCCATGCTTCAAGACTTTAGGTCATCTTCAAGCGTCTCCCTTACCTTCTTAATTCAGCTACCTAATTTTGCACTTTTCATAAAGATGGAGCGTCATCTCTTAGTGTAACCAGCATGTCAGCACAAATGCTCTCGGGGACGAAACCGTTTTTTCTGCAGGTACTTGATAACACCACGATGTTGAATTGTGTCGAATTTTCAAGACATCTTGAAATGATTTTTGAAAAGACAAGATGTCAGTTTATTTGGAACGAAACAATGTAATTATGAATAAAAAGCGTTGAAATTAATGCATGCAAGGTTTCAGTTCTAGCATCCCCACTTCATAGTCAGCCTATGAACTTTCCAGCACATCCTCATGTGTATATATGGGTCGGGCATCAAACATAAATGCAAAGACATACGCACATATACATACATACATACATACATGTTGTTGTTGGCACCCCGTCGCTTACGACGTCGCGGGTTCCAGTTGATCCGATCAACAGAACAGCCTGCTCGTGAAATTAACATGCAAGTGGCTGAGCACTCTACAGACACGTGTACCCTTAACGTGTGACAAGGCTGTCCCCTTTGAATTACAGGCACAACAAAAACAGGAAGTAAGAGTGAGAGAAAGTTGTGGTGAAAGAGTACAGCAGGGTTCGCCACCATCGCCTGCCGGAGCCTGGTGGAGCTTTAGGTATTTTCGCTTAATAAACACTCACAACGCCCGGTCTGGGAATCGAAACCGTGACCCTATGACTGCGAGTCAGCTGCCCTAACCACTGGGCCATTGCGCCTCCACACATACATACATACATACATACATACATAGGTTGGCTAGCGGTTACTGTACAAAATAGTTCCCAAGAAGAGAAGGAACTGCGCAGCGAGACTGAACTTGAAGTAACGAAGTTGCCAAACGAGCTACTTAACCGCTAAGTCATGCATTTAGATTTTGTATATCAACTAATATACTTTTGATTCGTTTAGGTGTTCTCTTGTGTGCGAGTGGATTGCATTTTTGTAACATGGACCTCTGGGGTTCTTGTATGAAAATATGGAAATCTTTCGTATTGTTGTTTAATAGATTTTAGATTTACTCATACCTATTTTTACTTTCAGTTTCAATTTATGTCTAATTTTCTTCCTCAAACTCGATCTACGTTTTTGTAATGTAGCTTACGGATTCTGGCGTTTCATGCTAACGCTATTTACATTATTCTTTAAGAAACAATAGTTCCTAAAATTTATCAGCAAGCCACTAATATTGCATTGAACTACATCATGTGAATATAATAAAGATTCAATAAATACATCTTTTCATTTTAATGGAAACACCATTACCTTTATCACAATTCGTTATTTCTCAATTTTATAATATACGTATGATATACTTCAGTTAACAAAAGAAATTGATTTTTAAATAATTACAGTAATTTTATATTTAAACAAGTATTTTTAATAATTTGTATAACTTATCCGGGTGCAGTCATTCTGACATATGACATACATGAAAATATTCTCATCGAAATTTTACCTACCCTAAAGCTTATTATTCGTTAAACACCTGACGATAAGTCACGAAGATATATTTAATTAGAACAAAACAATGCAGAATCGTATTATTAAAGCCTTTTAAAAAAATCACTCACCCATTGTTGTCTGTCTATATTTTCCTCTCACATTTTTCATCACAGTAACCCTGTGGCGCTCTCAATGCGAACACATTTTCGAATGATTTAAGTATCACTAACTACTTTTCTGCTATTATGTTTCATCCCGATGCTAGGTGTGCCGGCTTGTGAATCGGTTTTATATATTCATTTGAAATATTTATTTCGTCTCCTGCGTGTCTACATAGAGTCATAGGGTCACATGCGTGTTTTTTGTGTGAGTGTCCGACAGTGTTTGTGTGTGTACGTATGTGTGTGTATGTATATATATATATATATATATATATATAT
>NC_068992.1:56886478-56888342 GCF_001194135.2 Octopus bimaculoides
TGTGTGTGTGTGTGTGTGTGTGTGTGTGTACGTATGTTCCTTATGCATTAAAAATTGATTTGCCGATTTTGACGTATGGCATAGCAAAAGATTCAATAATCTTTCGGCTTCCAAATAAACTTTATTTTTTCATTTACATATTTTCTACGTTATCTCCACAAACGGCTTTAGTTATTTGAAAAGCACTACTCTACAAGGACCAGGTCTCATTAGAATGTAAAAATAGTTTCAAACTTTCCATTTGAACCGAAATTACAAAGTGTTGCATTACGAGAGTGACGATGTGTGAACAATGAACGTAATGTCATTCCGAATTAGTCATATCTGTACTATAATAAAGCTGCTTATCATCTATATATATATATTGGGTCATCCCATAAATAATGCGGTTTTTTAAATTGCATGAACTAAAAGTCGAGGGGGATAGGATAAACTACCTGCGTCAACTTGCTATAAATGCTGGTAGTTATTTTACCTTGTGCTTATTCTTAGTGCAACTTTTGAAGAGTGCAGTTCGCTTTTAACACTTAATTTTTCTAAGCTATCATGGAAGTGACAAAGGAGCATATTCAGCATATATTGCTGCTTTATAAGTCCAATAAAGGCAACAAAGCAACGGAAAGTGTGAGAAATATTAATGCAGTATAAGTGGATCGGACAATAACCGTAAGCCAGTCTCAACTGCGGTCCCAGAAATTCCGCGCCGCAAACTACAGACTGGAAAACGAACCTCGCCCTGGAAGATCTGTACTGCTCGACAAGGACGTCCCACAATCCCTGGTGGAACAAAATCCCATCGAAACTGTTGAGGAACTAGCGGAGAAGATTGGATCTGGTCATTCAAATACTCATTCAAGTCACTGCTAGAAGACAATTGACCGTCTTTGGTTTCAAGACGAAAAGTGTTCTACCATCAGGATAAAGCTCGGCCACATAACAGCGAGGATGACATTCGATAGGCTGGAGCAGTTTCAATGGGAAACGATGCCCCACCCACCATATTCTGCGGACAATACCCCATCTCATTATCATTTATTCCGCAGTCTTCAAAATCCTTTGGATGGAAAAAGTATGAATTGTGGAGACGAGGTCAGAACAGTAGTGGAGGAATATTTTTCGTCACAGACAAGTGGATTTGGGAAGAGGGGCCTTGCAAATCTTCCAGATAGATGGAACAGTATTGTAGAAAATGATGGAGCGTATATTTTTGTTTAAAAAAGAAATCTTAATATTGAAAAACAAAAGAAGTGTAAAAAAAACTGCATTATTTATCGCATGAACTAATATAAAGGTTACCAAATAAACTAGGTTTTGGCACAACTATTTTTACTACAAGTCATTCGATATGACGCTTTCACATTGGTAAATCTATATTTCTCTATTGAGACTGTATGTTGTCGGTAGAGAAGAAAAAATAATAAACTAATCATTAAGGAGAACAGAGATTTATATATCCAGTTTTATATATCAAGATACAAAAATGGAAGACATATATAAGGGGCTCCCCTGTGCAGTTTCGATGTATGAACGACCACTTGTGTGGCTGCATTCATTAAACCCGTCCTTGACAAAATAATTGCGATGAAAGAGGTTGTTTGTCACATAGTCATGTATACCATTTAACGTAATCCTCGAAGTAAGCAATAGAGCCTGTGCGGCACAGGCTCAACACTGGCATTTCGCGTTCGTCCAATGTATTCCTACACAATTTCTGCGTATGAAACTTCCTTCCTCTTTTGTAAATGGATCCAAGTCTATGAAGATACTTGTCCAAGCTGACCCATCAATAACATTGGACTCGGTATGTTACGTTGGCGATGCGGGGTCTTAAACCACCCAGCCATGCCGGCGCCCGCATATATAT
>NC_068992.1:56888532-56902274 GCF_001194135.2 Octopus bimaculoides
TATATATATATATATATATGTATGTATATACATATACACACACACACGTATATGTGCGTGTGTGTGTATATGTTGCATGTATATGTGTGGATAAATGTTTGCATCACTCTCTATGTCTCCCCCACGCACACACATACATATATGCACTATTTAGTTATGCACTTTATTCGCGTAGTTAATAAATTTTATTGTTTTATATACTGTTCACAAATTGTTCGTGACGGATAGCCTAGAGAGCACACACACGCACACAGACAAGTTTGTAAATGCCCATATGTATGAGCGGACACGTGTATATGTGCATCTGTGTATCTATGTGTGCGCATGCATGCAAGTGATAATTCTTCACAGTTGCCATCAACTATAAATGATGTTTATGCGTCCATATGCGCTATTTAATCATAAGTTTAACTCGACGTCAGATACAAAATTATTCTAGTTGCTGTGTGTGAAAACTCATAGGAATTCTTCATTGAACCAAGTGTTTTCTTATAGCTTTATGTTTCACATAAATGACTTTCTAAACATTTTATTGATTTCAATTTTTTTTAGTTTTTGCTCTTTACACAGTGTAGTCTGGACTGAGATGACTGTGTCTATATTCTTTTAACCAACTATTAATCAAATATATGATAGATATTCCTACAGTGTAAAGGAAATGTCTGTGAGGAAAAATACTTTATTTTAGCTGAATTGAAAACGAAATTATCTGTTTCTCTTCTTCAAAATACAATATTGCCTGTGTCTGATATTGAAAAATCGATAACACTTTTAAATTACAGGTATTCCACTTATGGTATTCTCTTAAAACTGTTTCTATAGAATTATTTGTCCAAAAAAGAAACATATATGTAAATTTATTCATTTTTAATGGAAAAACAAAAGGCAACAGAATAACATACGTACGTTTTTACTTACTTTGTGAAATATTTATGTTCACCTTACCTAAGATTGAAAATTATGGCTTCTATATAGGAAAGGAATTGGAAAACTGGAGCATTGTTAATATAACTGACCTATTTCTTTGATACTGCACTTAATTGGTCGACCGGTGTAACACCACTATTTGGTGATTGGGTGCCTTCAGAAAAAGAAACCCGTCCGTTGTAGGCATTCAAACCAGTTAGGCTACAAGTATGGTGATATATTTTTACAACCCAGCTGTAAATCATGGTTGACCAACAGCAGATGATAGCTGCTGTTCATTGTCCATAATTACCTCTTGATTAAAGCTAATCTCCGCCTATATAACATCGTCATTAAGGCAAGGATAAAAACCAAATGAAAATATCCCTCATATTACAAATACACGCTTTAAAATACATTGTCTGCATTCTGTAGTGTAGCTCTTGGTACACTACGCCTGAAGACAAGCATTAGATGGTACACACCTGGTCCCACTATGTACATTGAGCGCAGGTCTGTTAGATCGGAATGGTTCTGTGACCAAAACAACAGCAACAGTAGCTAGGGAATTACCAACTAAATTATCTTCGTCGTCGCCTTCCTTGTTGTTGTCATCACCATTATCATCGCCTACGCAGTTGTCGTCGTCATCATCATCATCATCATCATGTCCATCATCATTGGCATCATTAATATCATCGGCATGAGATTTCTTTTTCTCCACGGTAACTCCATTGTATTTGCTTTTTCAACTCCATTGTATTTGCTTTTTCAACTATTTCAACTAACCAAAATTCTGCTCATACCTAAACACTGTTTAGCGCCAATGTTACGTTATTTGCTTTGACCTGACGATCTACTGGTGCACTTTGTTGATTGAATTATATATAAAGCTACAGATTTATTAATTTCGTTCAGAGTTGCCTCTCTTACGTGCATCTCATTGACAAGAGTCAAAACATTCGAAACATCGATGTCTGAGATTCCTTACAGATGGTGACATTGAACGAACTGGGTGTTTTCACATCGTTTTACCATAAGAAAGATATTTCTCCACGGCAACTGCAGTGTATTTGCCTTTTAGCAGTTGAAATATGTGACAAACATATTTCAGCTGACCTAAATATATATATACATACATATGTATATAATAACGTATATATATATATATATATATATATATATATAAATATATATATAACCTGCGTATATATGTATGTCTGTGTATACATACATACATACATACATACATACATACATACACATGTACACACGGGGGTCTTTTTCCGTGTCACATTCAATCAAATTTTATTGATTTTACTCAGATGGTATTGCCTGACTTGATAACCCGAAGCATGTTGGAAAAATACTTGCTCCACAGTAGTGTCGAACCCGGAGCTATACAGTCCAGACCACACCTCTTGTTTCCATGCTGAATCCACTGATTTTTCTTCTATACACTTGGATTAATCACAGATATATTGCGAATGATATGCGATAACGTTAAGGAAATGACAGCATGTGTAATGTTTCCCAGTTATTAGAACACCACCGTTTTATCTTTTAGATATTTCACACAAAATGAGGTAAAGAGATGAAGAAATAACATACAGAGACATAGGGAAATAGAGATATATAGATAGATTGAGAAAAAGAAAGAGAGCAAGAGGAATAAAGAGAGGTTTCTGTCATTGGTCTTGGTCCAAAAAATGAAAAAAAGAAAGCTCTTGTAACATTTTAGTGATAAGGATTCAATGCATTCTTAGATGTTTATCAGTATACATTTAATCTATTTTAAATGTATACATTAACCTGACTTCTAAAACAAATTCGATAAAATTTGATACGATAACACGAAATGGATAGAAAATTCATATTCTACATTCGATATAAAACAATCTGGTAATGGATAAAGAAGCAGGAACGGATATGAATCTGAAAAATATAAAAAACGCTATCGAAATAGCTTTCCATATATTTCCACAATAGTATTCAGCATATTTTGAAGTGTTTTGCATAACAAATACAATATTTACAATAACGTGAAATTAACTATGACGCACAATTATAGGTTTTTGAAATATTTTGTATTTTACCCATTGACTTAATTTGATGATTATTCAGCAGGAGGAAAATATATGCGCAACCCTTTGCCCCGCTAGACATAGCAGATAAATCTTCTTTATCGTGTGTTTGAGAGGGTAAGACATATTTAACGATTGAATCGTATTGTCTTAAGGAAATAAAGTTCGTTAAAGATTCGATTGCTGCTGATTATAAGACAGAATCGTTAGCACGTTGGACAATCGGCTTTGCTTCATTTATTCCGATTCTTTATGTTCTAAGTTCAAATCCTGCCGATGTGAATATTGTATTCCGTACTTCTGATGATCAATAAAATAAAATGTCGATGAATTACTGTGGTTGATATAATCGACTAACTCACTCCCTTAAATTCATTTCTTCGACTTATATTAGAAGAGGTTACATGTCCAATTAAGTGAGGAGGCAGGAAATAAAACGGCATCAGTAGCGAGACACACTGCATCCGATGCTGTGTATGATTAACACTGAAGCTGATTTGATTTGGGACGAAATCTCTGTAAGGTAACATAGGCCATCTAATCGAAACCAACAATCGCTATGCCAATCAGTGGTTCTCTTCATCCACCACCCGATTGATCACCATTGGACTTTAGCAAAGCATGCTTTATTTGAAGCATTTAGGAGCAGGCGACCAGGCTAACGATAACTTCTTCGGAGAATCATCGGCAAAACTGAAAAGGGTGAGGAACGTTATACTTCCCAAGTGCAAGAAATTTATTGTTCAAGAAATGCCATTTAACATTGTTTACTATTAGCAATGGCACCAATGCCGTTGTTTATAGTAGTTCATCCGAATTTAATCCCGATCGAGTAAAATCCAAAAGTCTATAACATCCCTGTTGGGAAATATCAAGCATTTTAAGATAATCTAGGACTACGTCATCTTATATGTCCTTTCCTTATATAAGGTTTTGGGTGAGATGTGAAGTAGGACATTTGGTGGATATTTGGTGGTTGTTTCTAATAGCCTGACACGTCTTTTAGCGACGCTCTCGTTGACGCGTCGCTCGAAGATACAAATACTGTGCGTTTCGTTACTTTCTATTCTTGAGTCCAATTAGGCGGCAGAGAATTACATTACCCAAACATTCTATAGAAACATAAAATAATGATTAATTAAGCATTGATCTAATATGAGAATCGATGCTGTTACGAGAAGCACAAGGTTTAACAACCAAACGTCATAGAAATCATGCACCACAGCCTTAAATTTTATAACACATATTGGACAGCAATACCAGGGATATAAAATATCTGAGAAAAAAAGAGGGGATTGTCATTAGCGGAAAGCTTTTGATCATATGTCTGTATATCTGCTCACTAAAAGATTTCTGAAATTAACGAAGAAGAACATTGCAGTGAGCACGTACAGATAGGCCGTCTGAGGATTTGAGCGTTCAGAATTGCAACGTTGGACAATATATAACTCAGATGGAAACGCCCGAATGGTTACTTCTTTCATTGAATCTTTAGCTTCCTTGTTCAAACGTCCAGCCTTACTTCACTACTTTTAAAGATTTATATAATTCTACTAAACAACGTTCACGATTCTGTCTAACAGTGAAAGATGTCTTTATACGATGCATGCCTTCTCGAAATGCTTTATTGCAAATATATCACACCATGTAGAGAAAACTCTATATATAACACGATGGATTTGTATAGATCAAGTGATATTATTTCTAACGCATGTGAATAGCTTTTTTTTCTGTCTGTCTATACATCTATCCATTTGGATTTGAATTGTATCTTTACAATGTCCACTCATTTGGAGGTGAATTGTTTGTAAGTTTAAGACGATATGCATTCGTATATGCACATTGTCGTACGAAAAACTTCTTACTTTGTTTTCCAGCGAACATCCGCATTGAATTCTGAAATTGCAATAACCTTCAATGGATATAATATTGAAAATGGCATACAATTCGACTGATAGAATTTTGAGAATAGCTTTCAGAGGAAATACGTGATTTTCTACTTGATATGCAAAGAAATTCATTGCCTGTGATTATGAAATATGTGTGTGTCGAGCATACATCTGATCTCATACAAATACACACCGATGTACATATAATCATACATATACACAGATACACATACACACGGACACACGCAAAGGCATATACATACATATATATATATATATATATATATACCGTCGTGATATACGACTCATCACCTTTGACATAATTCAATTGTAAATTTGTTACATATATGCTGAGACTTACATGTAACTTAATGGAAGTGCTAACATCTCTGCAAGAAGAAAACAATATTGATTTTTTTCTCATAGGATTTAAGTGACGCCTAACACCAAATTATTTAATGGAAAATCCGAGGCTATCAGAGAATAATGAGCGAAGACCTCATTCAAATGTGTGCAGTCGAATGGACACAATTAATGCGATCTTAGAGCGAAGGAGGGGTTTTAAACCGGGTGGTGGATTAAACATGCAACCACTAAGAGATATATAATCATTAAAGACATTATTGTTATAATTCCTCTACCACGGCTCTACAACCAGTGTTGGTTTATTTACAGCACCGTAACATAGTGGTTGTGCAAAAAGGGTCAGTTGCATAAGTATCAGACTGACAAAACAGGTGTAGAGGTGTATTTGTTCGATTAATCACATCAAGGTAGTGCTCCGGTATCGCCGCAGTCCAATTACTGAAACAGTTAATGAATGAAGATGTTTTCTTTTAAATGAGGAAACCATACATATGAATTGAAATTCCTGCAGAGTTATAATATTTGCAAAGTAAGAATTCATTAAAACAACGACTGGAAGAGGAGATACCTTTTTAATTCACTGTTACTCATAATTAAGGCATTCGTTGATTTAATACGTGTGTGATTTAAGATGGCGAGCTAGCAGAATCGTTAGCAAGCCGGGCTAAATGTTTAGTGGTAGTCCGTCTGTCTTCATGTTCTGAGTTCAAATCCGCTGAGCTCGGCTTTGCCTTTCGTCGTTTCGCGGTCGATAAAACAATTTCGAGTTAAGCATTTAGTTGGTATAATCGAGTCATTCCCTCCAGCGATGTTGTAGCTTTGTGTTAAAATTTGAAACCAATGTATGTATGTGTATGTGTTTGTGCATGTGTATGTGTATACGTGTCATATATGTGTGCGTAAGTATGCATGTACCGACTTTCGTTCGACACTTTTGAGGTAAGGCATGAAATTGAAAGGTTCAAGGGCTTACCAGAAATTATCATAATTATTTTAAGAATCTAAGCTTCAAAATTGCAACCGGGGATAATCATAAGAAACTCACCATTTCACAGAAACGTTAGCATGCCGGACGAAATGCTTAGCGGTATTTCGTCTGCCGCTACGTTCAAATTCCGTCGAGGTCGACTTTGCCTTTCATCCTTTCGGGGCCGATTAAATAAGTACGAGTTACGCACTGGGGTCGATATAATCGACTTAATCCGTTTGACTTCTTGTTTATTCCCTCTGTGTTTAGCCCCTTGGGGGTAGTAAAGAAATAAGAAACGTTAGCACGCCGGGCGAAATATTTAGCAGGATTTCGTTTGTCTTTATGTTCTGAGTTAAAATTCTGCCGAGGTAGACTTTGCGTTTCATCCTTTCAATGGCGATAAATTAAGCACCAGTTGCGTACTGGTGTCGAGCTAATCGACTGGTCCCGCTCTCCAAAAATTTCGGGCCGTGTGTCTAGAGTAGAAAAGAATATTCAATGAATTTAATTTCCAAACGCCATTTTAATTACGTTTTGATATGTTACCGTCCAGTTATTCCTTCACCTGCACGACTTAGCATTAAATTAGTTGTTGAGTATTCCCCGTAAAATATCCCCTTAACTTACTTCCCTATGAGAATCAACTTCATTCAATGTGTAGCAAAACTGGATTTTAGAATTACAAGTACAGTCAATGCGCTGGGTTTCCATGCCTTTTCGACGTCTACGTAAATTCACTCATAGGGATCGGGACGATCTGACTCAATTGCAGATGCACGTGCACGAAACGTCATGCATTGAGAGTGAGGTCAGAAACCCGTGATCGCCAAGCGAAGTTTTCAACTATTCAGTCATGCAATCTGTGCTGCACGAAGCAATTAACCACGTTTTACACAAGTGATTTCTTTCAAACAAACTGTTTTCTGAATAATTAAACATATCACACATCACGTTAACATGTTAGATATTTTAAATACGCTCGTTTTGCTTATCGTCACAGCTATATCGCTCGCTGACAGCACCAACATTTCTTTCTTTCTTTCTTTCTTTCTTTCTTTCTTTCTTTCTTTCTTTCTTTCTTTCACGTCTCCCTTTTACATATTTCACCCCTAATACTGATCAAATGCTCACCGTGAATCTTTCTATCATTAATATTCAATTCCTAATGATTATCACCACATAAACAATAATGGTTAATAATTCCTTTAAAATCGGAAATTTGCCAGATGAAAGTTATAGAAAAGCGTAATTCTGGACAGACATTTCTAATTTCAGTATCTATCTATCTATCTATCTATCTATCTATCTATCTATCTATCTATCTATCTATCTATCTATCTATCTATCTATCTATCCGTTTATGTGTATGTATGTATATATATATATATGCAGTAGTGATACAATAAAGTAGTTGTATGCTGTCAGCTTAATGTGACAGTCCCATGAAACGAATAATACTACTGCTGACACGTACTTTTGCCTTCCCTCTCTGCTTCCTATATTTCTATCTGCCCTCTACGACTTCTACTCCTCCTACTACTGACATGTGATCTGTGAACGCTGGCTGCCTTACCAAGCGCTACCATTTTCTCATCTCCCGCTCTATTCACCTTTCGCGGTCTCTCTATTAAATACTTCAGCATATTCTCCCAGCGTTGATTATTTCCGTTTCCTGTCTCCTTATTTTGTTCGTTTATTTATATCAGTTCGTTTGTATGCCGCAGTCCCTTTTGTTTACGTCTCTGTCCCTCGTACACCCACTAATTGAGTTGGATTACATTTACTCAACATTTGTATGTTAACTTTCTGTATCGCATTCTTGTCTGAACCAAGGTTCACCAATTCCCGGCGACGTATATTATTTGTGTGTGCATGCGTGTATGTGTGTATCCGTGTGTGTTGTCTGTGTGTAAGTGTATGTGTGTTGACTGTGTCTGTGTGTGTGTACGTGTGTATGTTGTGTGTGTGTTTGTGTGTGAGTGAGTCTAAATGTTGGTGTATATATATATATATACACACACCAACACACACTCAATATACACACGTACACACACACTCAATATACACACTACAATCACACAACATAACATACACACGTACACACATATAGTCAACACACACACTCACACACACTGAGACAACACACGCGCATACACACAGATGCACACACATACACACACACTCTCACACACACACACACTCCCGCACACACACACACAGGCAACACAAACCCATACACACACACATGTACACACATAATATACATATGTCGGTGTGGTTGTGAGTGTGTCCAGCTGGTTTTCGTCAAGTTTCGATCTAATACATTCTGATCTCAAAATATTGGTCATCTGGAGGCAGTAGTTAGAAACAGTTTCCAAGGTTCATAGTACTAAGATTGGGTCCGGAACTCCGTGTCTACGAAACTGTGTCTTTAACCTCATAACGATAGCCTATATCTACTACCCTCACTCACGTATAATCAAATGCGGACAACAAAGGGAGAGAATTAAATGTCAATAGGGTGGAAAATTGAACCAAAAAGCCTTGGGTTATTTACGTGTGTCACTTTATACTACGAGTTCAAATCCCTCAGAAACATACTTACCGGAATTTCGAAATCAACAAAGTGATGACATCAATACAATAGATTAAATTTTGTTTCAAAGGCTGCTGTTTCTATATATCAAAGTTAGAATAAAACATTATAAACTAAAACCTCACAACTGTCACCGTATTGGGTCTGTGAATAAGAAAATATTAATCTATTCGAAATGATCTTTGAAGAATTCGGTTCAGCACTGATTTAATATTCCTTTGTTCCTAACATGATTATTTTCTGTTTTGGACCATTCTTATTTAGGCACTTATATACTGTAGCGAAATTTTTGATGTTAAAAGATTAAAAGGTGCAAAACTATTTATTAATGTGCACTTGGGGTTGTAATATTTTATTTACCATCAAGGTTCACTTAATGAAATATCTATGAACAGTTCAGAAAAAACTACTGTATTGCCATTAATTTATTACATCTTAAAATTTATTTTACTATTTTATTTTATGTTTTACTGGTATCAATCTTTGCACTGATGCCGTGTTGGCACATAGCCTTCAAGAGTTTTAGTAAATTGTATTAACACTTTTGATTGTGTCAGGTACTTATTGCATCTTCTCTATTTAAAGGGTGGTTAAGTACAACTCGGTGTAGTGCGGTAAAATAAAATATAAATTAATTTTCGTTAGATAAGTCGACTCATCACCGAGCTCTTACCAAATGCGTATGTGTATGTGTGTGCGCGCACACACACACACACACACACACACTCACATACACACAATGCGTGTGTATGCGCGCGTGCGTGTAAGTAAGTATTTATATATGTATGCATATATGTATGTAAATATAAATATACATATATATACATATGTATGTAAGTCATTTTACTCTTTGATTTAGAGTTAATCTTGACTAGCTACCAGTTATTTTGTGATGGAGAGCATTTTATTTTGTTCATCATCTTTTAAATCTTAAGGTCTTGCAGAATTTTATAGTATCTTTTATCGTTGCCATTTGAAATATACGAACTAAGGAGCTGTGTCCTCTCCCACAAAACCAGGATTCAGTCATACTTTACTCCTGACGGGTTGGAACGTATCCTATGTTTCCATAACAATAAGTATGAAGCTGAAAGTGTAACTTTGGTACCGGATTTCTAAACCCCTTTTCAATGATCCATAGATGCCATCTCTCTGCAGTACTTTTCTCACCACATTGGTCTCTAGAGGGCATTTGAAATCCACACAACAATGTCTGGCCAGTTTTGTTTTAACATGGTGGCGGTTTTAATTTTCAATTTCTTTTGACCCACTGGTCTCAATACAATCAACCTCGTGTGGTTGTTTTTTTCTTCTTATCCTGTGACTATTCTGGCCTCTGCATCATGCCTTGCGGGAAGACAATATCGAGAAGCTGACAATAATATGGCTGATGGTTTAAGTCTTCGTCCTGGACAGCCTACATCTGTAGTTTGTCAATGTTTTCTGCCTTTTATACTGTAGGTATTTGGTGGAGATCTCTTGTTTTGAATTGCATGGAGGTAGCCTTCCAAGTGGAATGTCATAAACTTGACAGTATTCCATGCCGAGCTGTTGATGGCTTCTTGTGTTATGTATGTATGTATGTATGTATGTATGTATTTATGTACGTATGTGTGTGTGTGTCTGTGTTTCTTCTCTTCTGCTTTTAATTATTTAAATTCTTCCTTTAAGGAAAGTGCCAGTTTCAGACAAAGATACATGTATGTATGTATGTATGTATGTATGTATGTGTGTATGTATGCACGTATGTATGTATGTATGTATGTATGTATGTATGTATGTATGTATGTATGTATGTATGTATGTATGTATGCACGTATGTATGTATGTATGTATGTATGTATGTATGTATGTATGCATGCATGCATATATGTATGTATGTATGTATGGATGTATTTATGTACGTATGTGTGTGTGTGTCTGTGTTTCTTCACTTCTGCTTTTAATTATTTAAATTCTTCCTTTGAGGAAAGAGCCAGTTTCAGACAAAGATACACAGCTCCATCATTGAAATGTAGATAGCAGAAATTTGTCACATTGTAGATTAGAGAAAAGTTTTGCATATTGTTACTGTTCAACTTATAGACTGTATTTGTAACGTGCGAGGTAATCAGTTGGTTTCTTTTTCTGAGAAACCAAGCTTATCCAGACAGGCAGTGTATGTATGTATGTATGTATGTATGTATGTATGTATGCACTATGTATGTATGTATGTATGCACTATGAATGTATGTATGTATGTATGTATGTATCTATGTATGTATGGATGGATATATGTATGTATGTATGTATGCACTATGTATGTATGTATGTTTGCATGTATGCTGATGTCATGTATGTATGCATCTATATATATATATACAGAGCATTTTCCAGCGCACAGTCCTCTTATGAACATTTGTTCTTTAGATATTGGTCGGTCAACCTTTAATCCGAGTCCATAATAAATGACACATGCCGAACAGTAGAATTAAATCTAGAACTCGGTAGTTGCTAGGTTAATCTGTCAACATTACAAACCTGCCTGCATCTGAAGATTTTCAACTAAAGATAAATTATATACTCTAATCACCATTTTCAGGCAGAAGGAGAACAGCAGGGTTAAAATTCATTTGTCTTTCACAGCAACAAGACTGTAGGACTACGAGTCATTTGTCATTTATAGCAACAAACTTACATATCATTTATCATTTTCTACACTACCCTAATACTATCATGCAACCATATATTACATTTTACAATAGACACCAGTGATTGTTTTCCTGTCGTGTAATTGATGACATTTAATATATAATTTATTTTGCTACTTTCGCTTTCCTACTTAATTCAAATGAAAATTCATTCTGAAATAAATGGGAATGTAAGTTAACCTGAAGAAAACTGTGGTTGTGCAGGTAAAACGATCGTTTCCCAATTATATGTTTTAGGTTTAGTCCCCTTAGGCAAGTATCTTCTACTGTAGCCTCAGGCCGACCAGTGCTATGTGAGTGGATTTGGTTGACGGAAACTGAAAGATGTCCGTGGTATATACACATGCATGCATTTATCGATATGTGTATATTAGCTTCTGTCTCTTGCCGACATTTTACAAACAGTTTTGGTTCGCTTACGCACCAGCGACTTAGTGGTTCAATAAAAAATACCGATAGAACAAGGAACCAGCTCTAAAATAAAATAAGTACTGCGGTCAATTCGTTCGATTAAACCCTTCGAAGCGGTGCTCCGGGCATAGCCGCAATCGAATGACTGAAACATGTAAACGTTAAAAATAGTAGCTTTCTCTTCCTCACACCCTATAGCAGTGGTTCCTAACTAGGCTACGAGCTGACGGAGAGACAGTGTACAATGTACTCTTAATTTACTGTTTACAGTGTTTCGTTTTATTGCTATGACATTCATAGATATGTCCGATGGTGCAATATAATTTTAGCAATGTAATGGTTAAGCGACAGAAGGATCGTACACCGTTGGAATGTCTATGAGAATACGTATATTTCATCATGACTGACTTGAGGGCTATATAACAACAGTAAGTATTTCCAGACAGGATTTTGGCAGCATTTTACTTCAGAACATACAAACGATCGGAACATATACCGCAAGATATTTCATCCGACGTTAGTCTACTTGACCACCCTGGTGTGTTATATTCATCACCACCGATATTTAAAAATGAAAAAAAATACCCAAATGCTTTCAGCAGGATTTGAACGCAAATGAAGAGAGTACGAACTGATATCTTGTAACTCTCTCGATGCTGTTGATTCGACTGATTGATGGTAACATGCATATTAAATAATCTCTCTTTTCCAAAATGTTTTAGGTATTTTGTGAGGTGGCAAAAACGTGAACGAAACAGAGGGAGATAAAACAGTTTTCAATCAAATTTTCTGCCGACGATATTCATGGAAACTAATAAAGTAATAATGTTACACGGAACTCGTATATGATCTAAAAATTTTTGAAGCTGGCATTACATGTGTAGTAATATTTACTATAAACAAAATAGGAGAATATATCAGTTATATTACTGGTCACATTAGAAGAGTTAGTCTTTCATTAACAAATTAACTAGCGCATCTATTATATTTTCAGTGACACTATAGCTAGTAGGCTTTTTGAAAGTATGTAACTCCCACACAATACATCAGAACGATGGAACCTGTAAATTTTTCACAAATTAACACCTACTTGCACTTTGTGTTCTTCACATTTAACGTGTGTAGTACGTAAATAATCTGTCATTGTCACCGTGCTGAAACGCTTAAGCTTTTGTTCTTTATCAGCAGCAATTAGAAGATGAGTATGTCGTATTGCTGAAGATCTCAACAGAGAGCACTACAAGAAAAAAGAAAAAAACAAACAAAACTACCAAAATCAAATTACATTCTCCCCACCCCCCCTTCCAAAAAAAAAAACGATTACAAAAACAATGATTAATAATGCAGATTGATAATGTAGAAGGATAATGAGATTTTTAGAAAAATGTTTGTATCAGAGATGTTATTTCTTATTAGTGATATCCCGTAATGCTAAAATGAAAAATATATACATTGCGTGAGATGTCTCCGACACATTTGTACGGAACGTGTGTGCGTAAGAATATATATATACATATATAGAGTGGAATCAATTATTATGATCCTTTCTACTATAGGCACAAGGCCTGGAATTTTGCAACAGGGTGCTAGTCGATTACATCGACCCCAGTATTGAAATACTACTTACTTTCTCGACATCAAATGGATGAAAGACAAAGTCGACCGCGGCAGAATTTGAACCCAGATCGTAAGAACGGACGAAATACCGTTAGGCATTTTGTCCGGCAATCTAAGGATTCTGCCAGCTCGCCGCCTTAATAATGTTTATTAAGTAGCTGTCTAAAGGTACTCCTTCCTGTTGACTCTATTTATTCAATTTTCATATATATA
>NC_068992.1:56902609-56909078 GCF_001194135.2 Octopus bimaculoides
TGTGTGTGTGTGTGTGTGTGTGTGTGTGTGTGTGTGTTGTATATTCTTCAATCGTGGTTAATATTCATAAGTTTGAAGCCTCCAATCTGCAATCCCCAAGAGTGTAGGATGTTATCCGTTTCACAAAGTTAACAAAAAAATTGCATATTCAAATATTCTGTGCAGTTTTCTGCAGTTATCAACAGAATTCTTATGTTTCTTCACGTCGAATGTACAATACAGTAATCCATCACCATATCACGATTCATCTATCGGGCACTCAGTACATCGCGGTTCACCTATCACGCACTCAGTACATCGCGGTTCACTTATCGCACACTCAGTACATCGTCTTTTACCTATCGCGCACTCTGTACATCGCGGATTTTTCTGGCTAATGTATGTAAATTTATATCGTGGACTCCTTATCATATAGCGGCTTTCTACGACCGATAGGTATTTATATTTTTTAGATTTTAATTATTTCTGTGGTAAAATAAGCATTTTCACGCCTAAAAGTTCATAAATTAATAAATAGATGTGCCGCACGGTACTGCACTGTATAACATCTTAATTAAATGTATCAGGTCATCCCATAAGTTCTGTCCGAATTTTGAATTAAGAAAAGAAGTGATCAAATGTTATATTTAATTGAAATTTAACCATCAATGTACTTTCCCGCTTTTTAATCCCTTCAATGTAAAACTCTTTCCGTTTCGAAGCGAAGAATTCTAAAATGTCAGTTTTGAACTTCTCTTGGCTTGCGAAAGTTATGTTCCCCAAATGCTTCTGTAACCTACAAAACAAATGGTAGTCTGAAGGAGCAAGGTCGGGAGAATAAGGTTGATGAGGAATTTTTTCCCCAACCAAGCTCTTTGGTCTTCTGTGATTTGATCTTTGCAGTGTTGGGTCGCGCATTGTCCTCATGAAACATCACCCTTTTCGATTCACTAAAGCAGGTCTTTTCTTCTTCAAAGCTTGGTCCAAACGCTCTAACTGCTGACAGTAGACTTGTGCATTGATTGTTGCATTAGGTGGTAACAATTCAAAGTGAATTACTCCTTTACAATCCCACCAGATAGAGAGAAGAACCTTTTTTCCCAGAAGTTTCCTACTCGGTTGTGGTTGAGCTTTTCTCTTTTACCAAACCACTGTTTACGACGTTTAGCATTTCGATAGAACATCCATTTATATACATACACACACACACACACACACACACACACACACATATATATATATATATATATATATGTATGTATGTATAGTCAAGTTTCAGAGGAATTATTTTCAAAGATCACATTTTCTCATTGGTTTCATAGCTCTCCTTCCCTCTCTCTGTTTCTGTCTGTCTGTTTGGTCTGTTTGTCTGTCTCTCTTATTTTTTTCTCTCTTCACACACACACATATGGTCATATTTCAGAAGAATTATTTTCAAAGATATTGAATGTTGATTTGATAGATATAACGCTAGTTTTAGCAACAGATATGCATATATCTAAGGATATATGTAAAAGATACATTGTAATTCTAACAAGTAATGTCGTGGTAAGGAATTGAAACTACGTACAGTGCTAGAGTTATGTTTCGGGAGTTGGAGGGCTCTGAGGAGTGGAACCATCTCTTAACCACAATTGTTCCCAGTCTACTTTGACCCCGAGGTAGTACATCCTGTCGGGATTCTAGCTATGGGCTAATTCCCATGTAAAGAGATTTCATCTCTCAATAAGTGCTATAAGGAGAACCTGAACAAATGACGGATGACTTTTTGGTAAGGCCTTGAACTCGGTGTCCACCTGAACCACGCTTACTTTGTAATCATGAGATACAGCATTGTGGATGTGTAATATTTCTTGAGTCAATGTTGAATATCGCCAGATTCTAAGCGGATGAACAACCTACAAATTGTCAACTAGCAGAAATAATTAGTTCAGTTAGCTATAATCTGTTGCCGTAATATGTGCAGGTGAGATATTTTAGCTAGCGAATATCCAATATGACTTATTGCTTGGAGCAAGTCTCTTGACCAGATGATGATGAACAAATAATTTCAGTATATTGATATCAACTTCCTACCTAGTGGAGGCGCAATGGCCCAGTGGTTAGGGCAGCGGACTCGCGGTCATAGGATCGCAGTTTCGATTCCCAGACCGGACGTTGTGAGTGTTTATTGAGCGAAAACACCTAAAGCTCCACGAGGCTCCGGCAGGGGCTGGTGGTGAACCCGGTTGTACTTTTTCACCACAACTTTCTCTCACTCTTACTTCCTGTTTCTGCTGTGCCTGTAATTCAAAGGGTCTGCCTTGTCACGCTGAATATCCCCGAGAACTACGTTAGGGGTACACGTGTCTGCGGAGTGCTGAGCCACATGCACGTTAATTTCACGAGCAGGCTGTTCCGTTGATCGAATCAACTGGAACCCTCAACATCGTAAGCGACGGAGTCCCAACAACAACAACCTAGTTATATTGGTTTCAAATGTTTGCACAAGGCCAGTAATTTCGGGGGTGGGGGTAATCGATTACATCGACACCAGTGTTTAACTGGTGTCTATTTTATCGACCCCGAAAGGATAAAAAGCAAAGTCGACCTCGTCGGCATTTAAAATCAGAACAGATAGATTGTTGAAATACCGCTAAGCCCTTCGCCCGTCGAATTAACGATTCTGCGAGCTCGCCGTCTTCTTCCTCTCCAGTGATGTTAATCAGACTTAGCCAACAGGTTGGTAAGCATATATCGAGGTTATCCTCTGTACAAGAGCATTAATTCTAATATAACGCAGATGCATTGTACGATAACATGGCTACATCACATAAGTCATCTAAACTAGATCCCCAAATATCGTAAAATATTAAAATATTTTCTCATGTTCTATATATAAGCTGCAGAGAAAATTTGAGATCTCACCTTCATATATTAACCAACTATAACCTATTATTAAAATTACTGTTAAAATTCAATAGTTATGCATGTAACGTATACGGAATGATGAGATTAGGCGCAGCTGCGTAGATGCTGACGATTCGGCACGGCTGACTAGACATAGTGCCTGTTTTGGCAACACTACATTAAGGCAGCGGAAGCGAAACACACACAAAGACATACGCACACGAGCAGCAATATATACATATAGCTTGAGAGAGAGAGAGAGAGCGAGAAAGAGAGAGAGAGAGAGAGCGAGAAAGAGAGAGAGAGAGAGCGAGAAAGAGAGAGAGAGAGAGAGAGAGAGTATGTGTGTGTGTGTGTGTGTGAGTAAAAGTGAGAGAGAGAAAGAGAGAGAGAAATTGCAATTGATTGTAACATGAGTAACATAAACGTTTTCTCCCTTCCTCACACACATACAGAAATATGTCCATGCACATAAATACGCAGTACGCAAGCACACACGCAGAGAGACAGTGAGAGGATGAAGTGGGAGAGAAAGGCGTGAGATCCATCAGCATCAAATATGTTGTACCGAAACTGCTGTGCCAAATCGTCTCATACCCAAACATATACGACTTATATTATCATCACCGCTAAGAATTCTAGAGTTGTCTTTCAATCTTTGTAATTCTAATTATCATTAAACGCTGTATTGGGGAGATTTGTGGGGTTGGCATATCTGAGGTGTGGATATTTTCGTCTGATGCGCGGCCTGTGAATTTATTTAAATTAATGCAGATTAACGGAAAAGGACAGGTGATGGAAAATTTCTGGTTCTCTGTATATATATATATATATTATTGAATCAGAATAATCAAAGAATATTTAACTCACCGGAACATCACTCGGTGTTTTTTCATATCAAAATTCTTTTATCTTATAAAGATGTGTTTCATTTCAGGATTCTGCTGGCAAAATATTTATAAAGTGTCTATGTTAATAAATTCTCTGATGTGACATGTGGATAGTTACTCGGTTTCTTTGATCAAGTATGTAGTAAGATGTTTTAATATGAAAATATGCACAGTATGTATACATTACTTGAGCATGACGCATATTACTGTTAGTTGAGTCAAAAGAATCCCATTAAATATTGCAACCATATATATATATATATATATATATATATATATATATATATATATATATTTCAAGTAAGTTTTATCTTAATAATTACTACTACACACTCTACTACTATTACTATCATTTCCCTGTCTATCTCTCTCCCTCTCTTGTTCTTTATCCTTTCTGTTTTTCTCTCCCAACCCTTCCCTATTCTTCTCTTCCTCTCACCGTTTCCTCTCTCTCACTCCTCCTCCTTGACCATCTCGTCGCTGACATATGACGAAAGGGATTCTTTCTTTCTATTTCCTGCCCTCCTATAGAGAAGACGTGATTTTTTTGTCTCTCATTCACATCTAACTAGCGTTCAAAATAATAATTTCTCTATCATCTTGGCCTAATAGCCCTTACCGTTTGTTTTCATTGTCTTGTCTTGTTTTTACTGTCTTTTACTGTCTTGTTCTCACTGTATTGTTCTTGTTTACACTTTCACCCTCTGCAAAAAATTCCAAATTTTATTTAATTTGCTTTGCGAGAAGGACTGTTCCAGCTAAGTCGCGTATACTTTGCTTGCCTTCGAAACACGGAGTAGATGTAACAGGGACAACTGATGAAGGGAAATATTCCTTATGTTGCATGTCACGTTTTTCTGTTTGCTTTTTTCGTTGTTCGAAAAAAAGTTCGTTTTCTGTTTTCGTCTTTATGTTTTCGTTTCTCATTTTGTTTAACTTTTTTTGTGATGTCCTCTACCCATATATGCATGTATGTATACATATAGATGTCGGTATGTACATATATGTATGGATATATGCATATTATTATATATTACTTATACTATTATATGTATAAATATATATATGTATATATACATATTATGATCACTACTTTCTCATATAGCAGAGCTTTGTAAGTTAAAACACCATATATTATATTGTTAATTCCTAGTTTACCAGAACATCTTATGCTCCATAGATAGATACTGTATGATGTATGCGCTGATGTCCACTCATGATTAACCCATGACATGAATAGATCAGCTAATCACGACTGTATCATTTAATCCATCATATCTGTTTTATTACGACGATACCTGTTTCATCCGAAGTGAAGGATCTTCATCTTGTAGGCTCATGGAGACCCCCCCTCTCTCTCGCTCTCTCTTCTTTTATGTGTTTAATGTGCTTTAAATTCTATCATATACTAAATGTATGATTTATAACAATTCTGAAAATATCTGTAACCTTATACTAAATGATATATCATATGCGCGAAAATATATCAAGCACAAAGAGATATATAAAGAAGACCATAAATACAAAATTAATAACAAATAGTTTGTGTATGAAATGAATATAATATGAAGTAAATTAATAGGCTTCTGAATTTCAAACTGATACAGTTGTGTGCTATCTTGATATCGTATACCCATATATGATTTTCACTGCAAATATTTGATTTGGTGATAGATAATGAAAGTTGAAGCGTTGTTTAGTTTGATATATTTCTTCTAAGTATCATATATCCTTTGGTGCTTTACTTGCTCGAAATAGATCTCGGTCAACTTATGATATATTCGTATATTGCATCGTCTCATACCCTAACTGGTAATAAATCACACAGGCATACCTCAACTTACGTCTTTTAGACTTTACGTGACTGAGTAATAAATGTAACTCCGTCATCTGCGTTCTTTTGTTTCCCTACGTTTATAACCTGCAAAGGGTGCAACTTCTCATAAGCGGTACATTTTTCTAGATTTACTGTTTGTAGTCAACATCTCTTCTTTTTGTGTTTCGATTAACAGAGTACTTATGATGTAATTATAATATATGTTTATATTCTGTTCTTCACTATTTATATTTTTTAGGGCTTCAATGAAGTTGAAAAACATCTTCGTGATAATGGAATATGTATAGCCCGAACAGAGAAGCTTCTCAAGGACTCTGGTGTGGCTGGGACTGAAGCATATGATAAAATTGTTGACAATCTCAAATTGAAATCAAATGCACGGGGTAAGTCGAATTTTTAGCTAGGGCATTGTACAATATATAAACGCGTGTGTGTGTGTTGAATCAGTATTAGACAATCTGGCAATCCTTTTACATGGAATTTCGTCTGCCTTTCGGAACCAAGGCCCTGAAGAGATTGTATACATAGATATGAATTGTTTATAAATGAAATAATGTTAGTCGAAACAAATTGTTGGCTTTATTTGTTTGTTTTTAAATTGGTTATATTATATTATATTTTACAGCATATTATATGATATTATATTATATTATATTATAATGTAATAAATTGTTAGATTGTCAATTGTATTTCTCTATTTAGTTTATTGTTTGTAATTTGTATTTATACTCCTATTTATGTGGCATTCAACTGCCGTACCAGTGAATTGGATGTTTTACACCCCTTTGAAGGAATCATTTTACCTTCGTTTGTTATACTATATTATATTATATTATATTATATTATATTATATTATATTATATTATATTATATA
>NC_068992.1:56909266-56910063 GCF_001194135.2 Octopus bimaculoides
TATATATATATACAGAAAGTGAGTGAGAGAGACTTACAAAGATAGAAGTCATTATTACACCATCCATAGAGGAAAGCTTATGCGAATACTCGTTGCGTATGGAATAACTGATGCCATAGTTCCTGCTATAAATATACTCTACATAATATGGATGCTCAGTTTCTCTCTCCTGATGGTGATACTGACGCTTCTGATATCCAATCTGGTGTTCTTTAGGATTGCGCATTGACATCATATATTTTCATAATCACTCTGATGTATTCATGTTGGAAGCCATTGTTATCGAACAAAATCTCCGTTTTACGTCGACACAAAGGAGGCGGTAGCGAAACCTATCACCTGTCAAGTGTGGTACAGATTTTGATGAAAATACAAATCTTTTAGCTACTATTGAGAGAAACAACTCACGGAAGACCTGCTCCTCAAAAATTCCTCGATTAACTCTCAGACGATACAAACGGGAGCAAGAAGGACTTGTCAAGGGCAATGGGAAATCGCGAATTGTGGAGAGACTGTCAGAAATGTGCAGCCGTATCTTTTACTCGTTTCAGTTATTAGACTGCAGTCATGCTGGCGAACTGCCTAGAGTCACTTTTAGCTGAATGAATCGGCCCAAGTACTTATAGTTTTTTAAAGCCTGCTACTTATTCTATCGGCAATTTGGCCGAACCGCTAAGTTACTGGGATGTAAACACACGAGTATCTATCGACAAGAGGTAGGGTGGGATAAACTGAGACACAAAGAGTCACACACACACACACACACAGACACACACACAAACACACACACACACACA
>NC_068992.1:56910073-56919969 GCF_001194135.2 Octopus bimaculoides
CAAGTATGTGTGAGCTCATATCAACATGTGATGATAGCCGATACATTTAAGCAGAAATATTATGAATTGATAACTGGATTTCAAAAACACCCGTATCACCATCGTGAGATAGAAATTGAGCTTACATGACTGAATCTATCACAATATAAAATATAAGAAAGATAAATAAAATTGGAAGATCGAAATATTAGAAAAAAGGTTGTCTATTTTTTTCTTTTTTCAACAATTTCATATAATTTTCTTTTGAAAACAGCTTAGCTGATGTTATGAAAGTAATGTGAAGATGTTTCATTTCCACCAAACCGCTCGAAACATAGCAGCTGTTGATTGAGAGATAAGTAGAGTGTTTATTAGAGAAGACCTCTATGAGAACAATACAGCTAAATACATTTTGATTAGTGTGTAGAGGTTTCTAGTAAAGGAATGTTATGTGAATTAGTCTAATAATTACAACATTTTCGTTTTGTACAGGCTTTTCTTTTATGTTTGAATTGTTTAATTTGACTGTTATACAACTGAATCGAAATTATCAATTTATCTGTAAAGATCAAGTCTGACTATGTAATGGGTAATTACTTTGTGATACAATCATGTTATTTAGTTTGCTGTATGTAACAATTTTCTTTGCTAAAGACTAATTGTTTGTCAAGTCTTTTTGCTAAAATTCACCTGCGAACAGCAATCAAAATAAATAGTCAAAATAAACAAGCAGTACACAAATCTATAATGTAGGTATTTTTTTCTCGTTTCACTAATGTCTAAAATCAACTCTCGAGTGTCTGTAATTGAAGTCATTTCCAAAGGTATTTACGGAATAGAAATTCAGTCAAAAAGAAAAAAAAAATCCCATTTCAGTGAAAGTCTAATCTTCACCTTCTGCAGTTAGACACTTTTCTGCAGTTCACAGCAGTACATAACGTACTTCACATAAACGCATAACAGTACCGGTACAATACTCGACTTTTAATCTACGTAAATAAGGTAAATAATTTTTTAAACGTGCTTTTCGCACATTATTCAAGATAAAATATTTGTCAGATATACTCATTATTTCCGTAGAGAAATATATATATATATATACATATATATACATATATATACATACAAGGCTCAATGTGTGAATTGTCGTCTTTCATATTTCTTATTTTGCGCAAGAGAATTGCTTGTTTTCGATTTTGTCGACTACACAGTATAGAAGGGTCTGTTGGGCACCGTCTGTGAGGAAAAACAACACCATGACGCAATTCACTCTGCCAGAACTGTGGAAACGATATACTGTACTGCTTGGCATTTGCGCCGGAAACTCCAGTACGAATATTTCAAAGTGTTTTGGTATCAATCTGAAGACATTGCAATCTGATATACATGTACCGTGAGTAATAAAAATCAAACATCCAGTCAACATCATAGCGTTTGGAATGATCACATGTAATGGCGACGTTATGCCTTCATTCCTATTCCCACAAGCCCTCACACTCAACACGGGGTCCTACATCAAGTGTCTTGAGAGGTAGTGCTGCCCTGGGTCAAGAGGGTGGCTGCTGGAAGACCCAGTTTGGCAACAAGACCCGGTACCACGCCACAAAAGCAGGATAACTCAGTCATGGCTGTCAGACAATTTCTGCGACCACATCACCCCTAACATCTGGCCACATAACCCCCCAGACAGCAACCCTCTTGATTATCATGTGTGGGACGCAGTTGAACGAGAAACCAACAAAAATTCCTTATAACACCAAAACTGAACTGAATGCAAGGATTATGGTAGCATTCACCAACTTAAACATTTATTATTATTATTCACATGTATATATATATATATAGAGAGAGAGAGAGAGGGAGAGGAGAGAGAGACAGAGACAGAGACAGAGACAGAGACAGAGAGAGAGAGAGAGAGAGAGAGAGAGAGAGAGAGAGAGAGAGAGATTTCATTTCATTATTGAGTCTATTATTGTTCTTATTCTAAATACCAAAATGTTTAGCATCAAATTTATTCAAAGTTTTTTCGGTGAATTCTATACACAGTTACGGATAGATTCTAATAATTGCATGTTTTTCCATTTTTAACTAGACTTGTATTTCATTTGCTGTATGTATTGAAGTTTCTGTATTCATGAGGTGTTGATGTGTTAAGATGTCAGTAGGCAGTATCTCATGTTCTAACAGCTGTCGATGTCAAACGTGTCAAATATATTTGTATTATTCTTTAAATCTTAATGAATTTATGACTATGAAACCTTGCTTTCGTGTGTACTGCGATTTATCTACAGTTGTATAATAATGCTATTCAACAAAAAATTTTCATTGTAGATAAAATTATGTAGAAAGCTGAATGAAGCGGTGAATAAATGCTATTTTATTGACTTCACTGTGAACTCTAATAAAAATAGGGCGGTGAGTTGGCAGAAACATTAGCACGCCGCTAATTTGCGTGTCGTCCGTCTTAACATTTTCAGTTGAAATTCCGTCGAGGTCGATTTTGCCCTTCATCCTTTAGAGATTGATAAAATAAGTACAGTAAGTACCAGTTGATAATTGGGCTAATGTAATCGACTTACCTCTTCACTGAAAGTGTTGGCCTGTGCCAAAAATATGAAATTATTATTAACTACAATAAAGAGGTGAGCTTGTAGAATCGTTACTACGACGGACAATATGCTTAGATACTTTTCGTCCGTCTTTACCTTATGATTTCAAGTTTCGCAGAGTTAGGCTATGTCTCTCATCATTTCGGAGTCGATAAAATAAGTACCAGTGAAATACGGAGGTCCATTTTTCTCAACCTACTCTAACCAACAAATTTCAGTCTTTGTACATCTAGTACAAAGCTTTATGGAGTTTAGAAAAACTGTCGAGATGCTAGACTCCTTAGAACGCTGGGTAAAATACTTAATGACTTTTCTTATGGCTTTATGTTCTGAGATTAAATACCACCGAAGTTGACTATGCCATTCATCAACTTCTGAGAGTGATTTATTTCATCGATCCCGAAGTGAAATGACAGAAAGAAAATTGGTCACCTGTAACTCAGGTATCCTTTCTTAATTTACATTATTGAACTATAGCCAACACTGGCAATCAAATGATGGGATAAAGGCTCAGACATAAACAAAAACACACACTTGCACACACAAGCGTGCACACGCATATATATTTACAAATGAACATCCACCCATTTTCCATCTTCCATATACAATCACAAAGAATTGATTGGTATAATATAAGGCAATAGTGGAAGATTCATCCAAAGCACTACGCAGTGCTACTGAACAATATGTGTGTGTATGTTTGTTTTTGTGTGTGTATATACATGTATGTATGTACGAATGTATATATATATATATATATATATATATATATATATATATATATATATATATGCAGAGATATATGTGTATGAGCTATGTGTGTGTGCGCGTGTGCGTATGTATGTATGTGCGTAAGTAATAATTATAAGCTTTATGCATATAAGCGTTCACCGTACATTGGTTATACAAAATTGCCTAATATTGGATCATATAAGCCCTCGAGAAAATGAAAGGATATTAGAATGCACAGGAATTGAACCCGCACCCATTATTTCCTCACACGTACTAATACCCATTTTGCCGTAGAGGGCTAATTATGCTCCAATATTAGACTATTTTCTATAGGCAATACACGGTGAATGATTATAAGCTTAAAGCTTAGAATTATTACATAATATTCGCTCGTCACCTTTTCTTAATTAACGCAGAATACATACGTACATACATACATGCATGCATACATACATACATACATACATGTATACATGTATATATATATATATATACACACACATATACAGAGAGAGAGAGAGATAAGTGTTTGTATACTGCCATATAGATTGTTTGAAATTTTTCTAGGGAAAGAAAACGGAAGGCTATCTAAGTCTATTCGTCTTATTCTTTTGTGAGTTGTTCTGTGACATTCTAGCGCCAATCTTAGTTTTGCACAAAAATATTTTTACGCACAGGTACACACGCACGAACTCACACACATATGAAACCATTGGTATGCTTGTATATAAAATGAGAAGCGTAGAACAGTAAATAACAAGATGGACATAGACGATAAACGCATATACACACAGCATACATAATATTTAAGGACAGTACAGCATATTGCTCTGATTAAATGGAAATAGCAGCATGACGTATGCACTTCAATATTTACTTAAGTGATAATTGCGATTACATGTGTATTATAATTACAATTAGGCGCTACGGTACGGAACTATCAACTTTCAGTCTTGCATAATGACATAATGGTAACCGAAGTCAACAAATGCTGCTCCGTGACGAGTAATTCCATATCAGCATTTCATGAGCATACATAAATATTTCAAAAGAAATCCGAAACGATTAGAGAGACATGCATATGCATATTATTGCATATTATTACAATTGCAAATGCCGACAATTTACAGCAATCTATTTTCTGTAAAGGAGATTTCCACCACATAATCATGCTTGCTGTAAATAATAACATGTTTTTACTACTCATCATTGCTTCTCGGTCATTTTCTACGAGACCTTTTTTTTTCAGGTAAATATTAGACAAATGTAAACAGAATAATAATCAATCAATCAATATTATTTGAGCACAATGATAATTTCCTCTCTGAAAGAAAAGTTCAAAGCTCAAACGTTACAGCTTCATTGAAAATACCCACACGTGTGTATTTGAGACCATTCAACGGCGGTTTATTCTTTTCTATGTATTCAAGACAGTATGTCCCAAAGGACAGCAAAGTCCTGCTTATAATTCACGAAAAGACGCGGCAAAAAATACAACTAAAATCACAGCGTGATTTGGTACATGTTTCATCGAACCTGAAATCAGGAAAGGCAAAATCGACCTCAGCGGAATTTGAACTCAGAACGTAAAGACGGATGAAGTGCTGCTAAGCATTTTGTCGATCGTGCTGACTATTCTGCCAGCTCGCTGCTTTATTGCACCGAATAATATTTAATTTGTTTAAGGCGGTGGGCTGTCTGAAACGTTGGCACACCGGTGAAATGCTTAGCGGTATTCCGTCTGTCTTTACATTCTGAGTTCAGATTCTGCCGAGGTCGAAGTTGTCTCTCATCTTTTCAGGGTCGATAAGTTAAGTACTAGTTGCGTACTGGATTCGGTCTAATCAACTGGTGCCCCCTCCAAAATTTCGGGCCTTGCGCCTAGAGTAGAAAAGAATATGCCGATATAAAAACGAAGGTGGTGAGCTGGCAGAAACGTTAGCACGTCGAGCGAAATGCTTAGCAGAGTTTCGTCTCTCTTTGCCTCCTGAGTTCAAATTCAGCCGAAGTCGAGTTTGCCTTTCATCTTTTCGGGGGTCGATAAATGAAGTACCAGCTGCGTACTGGGATCGACCTAATCGACTGTCCCCCACCCCAAAAATTTCGGGCCTGGTACCTAGAGTAGAAAAGGATATAAAAACGCCATGTTAAAAATCCAAGAAACGTAAAATGAGATAAATAATATAGCTGTGCGATGAAATCCAAGAAACGTAAAATTTGATAAATAACATAGCAGTGTGATGAAATTGCTTCATTTGCAAATGATTTTCTGTTTTTCGATCACATCCCGAAGAAATTTACTAAGATTTCCTTCTAAAATATCCTTCGATGAAGTAATAATTCTTCCCTGAAATTTGGTTCAGAGAATGTATCCTTCATTTATTACACACACAGTCATATGTATGTAACTGTGTTTCTGTACGTGTGTATATATATATATATATATGATATGACTATATTTCAAAGCAAGAACGTCCAAAGTCACAAATAATAGCCTATAAATATTGGTTTAAGAACTCATTAAATAGAAAGATTCGAACTCTACCCAGCTTTATGTTCACACTAACTGGTTCAAATGCGTCGGTCAGCCTCGACTTTTTCTATGCAGTAGGTTTTCTCACAAAATATTTACAGCTATAATTTATTAAACCTACATCTTCTCGAGATATTGTAGGTCTTTGCCAGTAAGACTAACACAGTCCAATGAAATTCTCTATCAATTTCAGAAGGTTTAATCTTAGTATCTAGGACTGTGTTGTTGACACACTACGAATTTATGAACTTCGAGGAAATGCGAGGTAATTGTGAAAATAAAGAATAACAACATCGAAATCTTGAAACTACAATACAATGCATGATCAATTGAAAACATTCAATAAATAAGCATTATGTTTGACAGAATAATCTGAATGCTAAAGGATTAATACCATACAATATTCTTTACGCTACCATTGCCACTTTTTCAATTCGACATTTTAAGACTTAACATAATGTGCAAGAGTCCAATATTGCCGGCTTCTTCAACCGACGTACGTCTCTCATTGAAATCTATTTTATGACAACCATGTTAGACATCAATATTTGCATCATTAAGTATATATCTACCTGGTGGTAACTTGGTAGCATTGTTTGCGCGTTGGACAGAAAAACATATCTTGCACTGTTTATTCTGACTCTAAATTCTACGTTTAAATCGCGCATGTGTCAGCTTTGCATTCTATCTGTCCAGAAATTATATAATAAATTAACAGTCAAGACTCTCTGTGCAGATGAAATTAGAAATAATGTTTCCAAATCTTGGGACAAAGACAGCAATTTCAGGGTGGGGCAAAGTCGATTACATCAACACATATTTTCAACAGCTACTTATTTTAGCGACCTCGAAAGAATGTAAGGCTATGTCGACCTCGGCAGAATTTGACTCAGAAGGTAAAGACAGATGAAATGTCGCTACGAATTTTTCCGAGCATGCTAACGATTCTGCCAGCACGCCGCCTTAAAATATTACAAAATTTGAAAAACAAATCGAATAATATCTGTGTGACACGAACCTACATCACCTGTAAATGGGACAGATGTTCTACCACAAGACCAAGACCATTGCAACCATTCAATTTTGGTCTCTATTTTAGAAACGTTTTTTCTAACCAACCAGGGTAAACGCCCTTGATATGACAAATTAAAAAGCTAAAGCTATGAATAATAGCGCCTAAATATTCTTTTCTACTCTAGGCACAAGGCCCGAAATTTGAGGGTAGGGGGCCAGTCGATTAGATCGACCCCAGTATGCAACTGGTACTTGGTTTATCGACCCCCGAAAGGACAAAAGGCAAAGTCGACCTCAGTGGAATTTGAACTTAGAATATAAGATAGATAAAATACCACAGCGCATTTCGCCCGGCGTGCTAACATTTCTGCCAGCTCGCTGCTTTTAGTAGCGTGTAAAATTTGAGTTAGTGAAACACTTTTAATTTCAAAGTCTAAGGCTTAGAGATTCATTCTTCCAACAAAGAATTATTTACCGTTCTGGAACTTTCTAAATTCTTACAACGTTAGCATTATATATACATATCTTACCAGTGCATTTGATTAGTATACTGCTTTGCGTAATTTGATATTTTAGATAGCAAAATATTTATAATGTCATAAAAATGTTTAACTAAATTCAAGTAAAACATTTTCTTCAAATGCCGTTGGAAAGAATCTTTACAAATGAGAAAAGTGTGAACTTCCTAGACTGCCTATATATATTTTCATTTTTAAAATAAATAACTTTATTAGTAAGTCAACTTAGTTTTCGAAAAATGCACACAAATATATTACATCTACATATTTATATATCTTATCTACCTATATGCTGATAGATAGATAGATAGATAGATAGACAGATAGACAGATACATACATACATACATACTTACATACATACATACATACATACATACATACATACATACATACATATATATATATATATATATATATATATATATCCACACACACACACACACACAGACACACACACACACAAGCTCACAAACTCACACACGCACATACATATATTACGTACGTATGTATGCATGTATATGGTTTATGTTTCAGTCCCGCTACGTGTCACCTTCGGCAAGTGACTTCAACTACAGCCTGCGGCTGACGAAAGCCTTGTGTGTGGATTTGCTAGAAGGAACATCATTCTCTCTGGTGCTGTATCAATTATTATCACACCAATTTATTGTGGGTTTTGAATGATTGTTTCATTTCATGTTAAGCCTGATAGGATGAAACTCATCAACAAATTACATCCTAGTCACGACTGTCACATTTTATTATTTCAACGACTACAAGATGACGATCTGGCAGATTCTTTAGCATCACCGGACATGCGCAGTGGCATTTCTTTCGGCATTACCTTATTTTCAGTGTTCCAATTCCGCCGAGATCCACTTTGCATTTCATACTTTGAGGGTCAATGAAATCACCTAGCCACTCTCAGCCGAAGTTTCATTCCTTTGGCGTTTATTAGAAAGGGTTATTTCAATGATTACATTCTACAATGTGTCCTTTATACTTTAAGTAGTTTATGATTGAAAGGAAATTTTAATAAATTTTTCTAGTATGCATGGTGACTACATAGAAACTACAACATAGTACTGAATACATTCATAGATTTAACCAGCGGTACAGGATAGACAGATGTAATCGCTACAGTATCTTCGTAAATAAGAATAGGGGCATCAGCTAATACAGTTTCGGACTTGAATTCCGATTGAATTAGTGAGTAGGCAGAGGTTTCCATGTTAGCTAATCTATCAACTACAGAGTGGATAGAACACTCTGAGATAACCAATCATTCAATACTTTGAGCAACAAAATTGTATTTATGAGTCTAGTGCAAGGCCAAGAAAATGCTTTTGTGATTTCCTTGCACTATGAGAGATTTTAGCGTAGTTAACTTTCTTGTAAGCATTGAGGCTGTATCTCAATTTTAGAAATTCCTTCCTTCCTGTCACAAGTATCGGAGGGCATGTAAAGAATCATGGATACTAACTTCCTTTCAAATTAAAAGATTAAACTATTCAAGAACAGAAATTATGAAATGATATGTTTAAATTCAATTCTATTGTTATGAATACAAAGGAACTTAGAATGAGAATGCGAGTAAAAAATATCCCAATATATCTACTTCAGGGAAAATAAAAATAAACTACAATTTTTTTTACATTTGTAAGTAAAAGACCTGGTGCAGATTATAAATACTTTTGCACATTGTTACTTTATTCATGAGAATTATATAGAATTATTAAATGTAGTTGTATGCCTTTAGGGAAATGAAACCTTCATATGTTTTAATCTATTTCAGTTATTTGTATTAATTTGATGTGACTAATATGGACCACCATTAATACGAGACACAAATAATTCCAATACCTTCATTTAGAAATTCTATTACTAGTCTTATTATCATCACATATTTTTAAATGTCATTTATTAATAGAGTTGAACCATAACGAAGACGTTTCTACGTAGCCTTTTAGAGGAAGTATTTCAAGAATTTTCAGTATTTTTTTTTCTCTGGGAATAGTTTTCGTTCATTCCCTGAATAAGTAATAGAAAATAAAAGCAATCACTACAAAGTAGCAGTAATATGGTTAAATATATCGAGCTTCTAGTGAAGTGAACTAATCGTAGAAAGAATATTAAATGACAAAATACATAGCAAGCAAGATTTAAAGAATTTGGATAGGAGTTCGATACACTGCATCGAAGTGTGAGACATTATAAATGCGTGTATTTACCATTCATTGTATAGATTTTTCCCTATACTCCTTTCAGTCATTGGAACGCGGTCGTAGTCTGGCACCACCTCAGACGTACAAATCGATGCCGCTACTTGATATTTTTTAAGTTTGGCACCTATTACATTGGTCTCTTTTTTGCCGAACCGCTAAATTACAGGGACGTAAACACACCATCATCGGTTGTCAAGTGATGTTGGGGGACAAACACAGACACAGACACAGACCCACACACACACACACACACACACACACACACACACACACACACACACACACAC
>NC_068992.1:56920915-56925739 GCF_001194135.2 Octopus bimaculoides
ATATATATATATATATATACATATATGTATGAATACATACATACATACATATATATATATATATATATATACATATATGCATATACATAAACATGCATATATATATATATATACTTGCATGAAGATAGATAATTATCTGTGAAATGTTATTATCATCAGGTAGATGTAATAACATTTCCCAATATAACTGATATTCATCTGCCATTTAGATTGACTCCAAAACATACAATTTGGTCTTTGATAGAATTTAAGACTTTGAGCTTTGAAGAATTGTTAGAACGTCAGTAAATTATGTTGTGTTACGCTTTCTAACTCTTCAATTTCTGTCTTCAAATTCCACTGAAGTTAACTTTAGCTTTCATTTATTTGCGATGCATAAATTAAAGTACCGGTGAGGTACCGGAGCGGGTCTATAGTATCAACTACTCACACCTCTCTTAAATTTGATAGCCTTCAGCTTGAATAAGAAACAATTTTTTTAATAATATTTTTTATATTATCCTAGTATAAATGTCACAATATATATTGTATATTACTCAGTAATTAGAAAGAAGTAAGATATATACATTATCTCTTAAACATTTATATTGAACAATCGATTAGTACGATCAAATAATTCAATATTAAGTCTGGTATATACTGTATTGATGTATGAAAATATAGCTTCAAGAAAACAGAGTTTTATGTAAAACGGTACATTCATATTAAAAGAGCGCAATTATCTTCTGAAGATATTGAATATTAACGAACTATTGATATATTAACACATATTTTTTCCCAATATATACAAAAATGAAACGCCTAAACGTGTAAATCTGATGAGGGATAATTGGAGTCATATATCTTACCACTTGCTGTTTTTCCAATGCAAATCGATCTAAAGAAAATAATATCGTCGGTATTGGAAGAGTTAATAAGGTGCAAGGCATAAAACAATTCATTGGAAATAAAATATATTTTCCTTTAATTTCTTCTTCTTCTTTTTTTTGTCTTTGGCTATTTAACTCTACTTTTTCAATTTCTCAGATAGTTTCAGATTTTCATCGGCAATTCTATACCATTGATTTCAAGCGCAAATAATCTTCTGTTGTTTTCTCTGCAGCACATTTTAAATCATTTTCCAAGCAAAACAAAACTATGATTAGATTTGCTAAAATCTCATTATCTCTTCTTTGGTAGGCTAGAGCATGTTTTCTATTGGTGATATTAGTGCCAGTGGTTGTGGTGATGGTATAAGTGGTGGTGTGACAGTGGTGGTGGTGGTAGTGATAGTGGGTATGATGAGTTGAGGATTTATTTTCTCATTTGATACTATTGTTCACATTGTTATGCTGAATTCAGTTTCTCATTCGATACGATGTTTTTATTGCGGTAAAAGATGCATTCCATGCTGCAAGTTGTCCGGAGCAACAGACAAAAAGAAAAAAGGAAGAAAAATGAAAGATAGAAAAAGGAGAGAAAACTATTTTCCTGAAAGAGACAGTTACTCTTTGTTAAGCTTTTCGCATCCCCTAGGCTTGCTAGATCGTATCACTGTCACATAAAACCACTGGCTCATTCTATCTTCCTCCAGATTTTTACCATATTCCCCATTAATCAGCCTCTATAACATAACCAATCTCCTTCTGGCTTCCCCGCTCTCTCTCTCTCTCCTTCTTTGACCTTTGCTTTCCTTCATTGCTATCCGAATTCTCTCATTTTACTCATTCACTTCATAACTCTTACTTAACTAAAAACTTCAAAACAGGCATCAATTTTTTTTTGTCTTCCTCACGTGACGGAAGACAATTTCCCGAAATGCCACAGTCCTCAAAATTGATGGCAAATGAACTTAGTGTATGTTTTTACAAAACTTCCCCATGGAATAATTATTATAGACACAAACATTCTCAATTTCCTCTGATTTTGGATTAATTGAATCTCAAACGTATCATTTTCTTTCAGCAAGTAGGGAAAGACATCGTCACTAGGCAGTGTGGAATTAACAAACAGTTGATTGTTGTTTGTAAAACAGTATATTTTATTACACAAACTAGTGCACTAGGGATTTTTTTCACAAACGTTGTTGTGTTCGTTGTAGTTGCTGTTGTTGTTATCGTTGTTGTTGTTGTTGCTGTTGTTGTTGCCTTTATGATAAACACTGTCATATGATATCAACCGTTATTGAATAAAAAAAAGAACAGTCATCAGTGAAATGTGTGGAGATATTTTGATAATGTCAGAATGTCAGCAGGATGAAAAATATATGAAAATTACTGAAGCAGAACAGTGGGTGCATTTTTAATTGCATTTTTATATTTGATTAATGTGCCGTAAAACACACCAGAGAAAATTGAATACACACATTTTCATCAATCAATAACTAACGTCAAGATTAGCGGAAAAAAGCAATACCAGCACCTGATTAATTTTAGATGTATTAATTAAATATAAATTTTATTGAAATGTCGATTCATCTCAGTTTATTATAGTAACATTAGTACTAACTTAGTATTAACATTTTATACTTTCTTAAAGATCGAAGATGTACGGAGTATGTCAATGATAATTTCAATAAGCAAGGCCGAAAATGTATGCAATACACTTTGAAAATCATCATGTATATTGCTATTCTTATTAAAATCCACGACAATAAGAACTCAAAAGAAGTAAATATATCATGGTATTAATAGAAATATATTTATTTCCTTATATAATAACATTGCTAATATCTAAAATAGTATGATGTTATATTACATTACACCATGCAACTCGGGTGCAAATAAGTTGTCACTCGTCACAATTTAGACAACACCATTAACCGTTTTTCTTTTATCTTTCTTCCAACCTGACTTGTGTCATGTAGTTTGTAGAAAGAAAAACTTAGAAATATTTTCTGACCACATATCTCTATATGTTCGCTCAATGGAATTTTGCGAACATTGGATGTCCCACATTTGTGGTCTGTTGAGTCGTGAGCATTCCGATAATGCATTCTTCGTCTCGTCTACCGTCTATACATAATTCCTTGTAATTCGGGCATTTAATGCAGTAGATCAATCTTCTATTTTTGCAGTTCCTATCTGAATTTGCGAAAATCTGTCCACTTTTTGTTCTAATGGATCTACCATTTGCATTTATTGACACGTTCCACATCTGTTATCGCTACACTTGAATACTGTGAATGTTTTAACCTGTTTGGTCAATGTTAAATCTTGTCCTTTGTTAATAGTTTCTTTAGGTTATGTTGTTGCCTTTTGCTTAAGATAAGTGCTTCATTAGTTATTAAGTCTTTTTAATTTTTGACTTTGTTTTATGATTGGCAAATTTGATTTGATGATGTTAAAAATTATTTTGGTGATACGGATTGTGTTTTACTAGAAATGGTAATGTGTTACTTTGATGGGTTCGTCTTTTTCGTGTTGCACTAAATTGTTCTGCAGGTATCTCTTCTGCTTGTTGTATGCTATTTTCTCTAAGTAGGAGAGGGTAATTTTGCTTGAGCAGAAATACTTTGAATTCTATAAGTCGTATGTTTCTGGTTTCTTGGATCATTCACTATAGTACAAATTTTCACTATAGTACAAATTTGTTTGTCGCCCAGCATGGCCGCAGTCACGTGACTGAAACGTCCCTGTTTTGGGATAATTCTAAAGTTGCCACAATCAATGCAAATTAGCATGATTTAGATTTGCCTTGTCTAAGCATATTGATTTGTTGTTTAGGACAAATGATATTCTTTAAAGACATGTTTTTTAAATTTTTTTTTTACTGCCCACAAGGGGCTACACACAGAGGGAACAAACAAGGACGGACAAACCCATTAAGTCGATTATATCGACCCCAGTGCGTAACTGGTACTAATTTGATCGACCCCGAAAGGATGAAAGGCAAAGTCGACTTCGGCGGAATTTGAACTCAGAACGTAGCGGCAGACGAAATACCGCTAAGCATTTCGCCCGGCGTGCTAACGTTTCTGCCAGCTCGCCGCATTTAAAGACATGTTTAATAAATAGAACGCAGTTGGTGACTCATTTATGCATTTACTACCCTGTTTAAGCACATATTATATCAAGAGAGGTAATGAATCTTTTCCACAAGTGGTCATAGCGTAAAATATATATTTGTAAAAAGCAAAACCGACGCAGAACCAAAATTGATGCCAAAACAAATGGGTAAATGAATTAAATTTATTACGACGAAAATAATAACTTACGTTCTTAACCAAATTTGAGCTGATGCAAGTATATGCAAATATATATGCTAAGATGTTTGGAGGAAAATCCACATTCTACTCTTAGGTTACGAACGGTCAGAGCTCTCTCTATGTATATAATATAATATACATAATTATGTAAAACTTGCTGCTTCTGTACATATCAGCAGGATACAATTACTGAGTGTCGAAAGTGGTTTCCAAAACAGCAACTTTGCTTGTCACTGAAAAGTACCTATGAAATGGCCCATAGTTGTATTGAAATCACTGCTATATATACTTTGATGAGAGGAAATCAGTGCTGTCTCTGTTATAAATTGATATTATAATGATAATGCCAATTAATTAAAACCACCTGTGTCGATTTTAGCGAGTCGTCCCCAACAGACACACACAAAAAATGCAAAATATTTACAAACAACGATACACTGCACATACACGTAAACTTGTATGTTATGTATGTGTGTCTTGTAAAGTACATACTAATGGAATTAGGTATAGTATAATATTCATTATTAATTTAAAATATAGCTTGCTCTCAGGCATACCGTCTTCATCAGCTCTTGACTCGATATACATACACACACACACACATATATATATATATATACATATATATATATATATAT
>NC_068992.1:56926063-56934963 GCF_001194135.2 Octopus bimaculoides
GTGTTTCTTGAGCGAAAACTCCTAAAGCTCCACGAGGCTCCGGCAGCAGATGGTGGCGAACCCTGCTGTACTCTTTCAGCACAACTTTCTCTCTCACTCTTACTTCCTGTTTCTGTTGTTCCTGTAATTCAAAGGATCAGCCTTGTCACACTGAGTCACGCTGAATATCCCCGAGAACTACGTTAAGGGTACACGTGTCTGTGGAGTGCTCAGCCACTTGCACGTTAATTTCACGAGCATGTTAATTTCCAGTTGAACACATCAACTGGAACCCTCGACGGCGGAAGCGACGGAGTGCCAACAGTGTATAAATGAAATAACAGCGATATTGAATCTATACAGTGGGCGATGCATATCGGCTCTGTTAAACTACATGTTTAAATGTTATCGCAGAATATAATGGTACCATACCATTTTTGTTATGAACTCAAATTTCACAGTGATTAGGCTTGATTCTCGTGCGGGAGACGTGCGACGAGGAAGATAAAATGCCAATCAATAATTTACCGACGGTGAATCTATCGATTTGTACAGGTTTCCTACAACATAGACATCTGCGTGATTCTCGAACTGGTGGAGGAGTCGATATTGGTTTGAATGAATTTTCAAATAGGAAGCATATGCATATTATTTTCCTGTATCATCTCAGATTCTTTTCTTTTTATATCAGCATCTTTAGTGTTTATTTTGTCTCTCATATAGTTTTTCTTCACGTTTGTTTCTGATTATACTTTATTCCAAGTGAACAATGATTGTGAATAACAATAATCATTAATACACCGGTCAAGATCCGGCGTTCTTTTCTTTCAACCTTTCAAAAGCTTTGGTTCACTATACACGTGCAAATTTCCCTACTGGACACAACATCAGCGTTTCACACTGGGATCACGGATTTCTGACTAGTAAGATATACAATCTCATCCAAGCAACCCAACCCTAATTGATCAGGCTTAGGCTGTGCCAATAAGCTGTCTACAGGCTCCACTCACCCTTTTCAACCTGAGCTTTCTCGATGTTCTCTCAGCTGTCTTCACGTTGTTTTTAACGTCCATGTTTTTAGCTCATAACTCCGTCAAATGTAAATAATGTAAATAATGTAAATAATGGTTGTTACATTTGGCAGTGCAGTTGGTCTAGAGTCTCTGTGCTTTTGCTTGGGGCTTTCTGTGAGCGTAGACAGCGGGGGCAATTGTAGAAAACAGTTCTCCTAAGGTCTCTTTAGGGTTTATATATTCATATGATGTGAACGACACTTAACATTGTTTCATTTAAGTTTACTCTATTCTCAGTTGTTCTATTTATCTATACTCCTAATGCAGAATTCTGTTTAGCTTTCAACAGGATTTAACGGCTTTACTTCATTCAGCATATTTTGCCGTCTCTCCACCTTTCCAATACAGTGACTTCTAGTATTTAGCCCTGTAAATAAATAGCTAAGTATTAAGCATTTATTCTTTCCTTTTCACACAATTATTCATAATATAATCTGTATTTCTATCGCTCGCTTCTGACTCTGTCTTTGATTTACTGAATCTATTTTAATTTTGCTTTATTCCATTCTCAACTCAGCGTCCTTTCAACATTACTATCTTAAATAAATAATTAAGTACCTACTTTAGATTCTTCCATTAATTTAGCTTTTTGCTATATAATTCCTTGAGGGCCACCCACACCTATTAACCTTATATTTCTTATGCGTTAGCATGTCGGATTTTAAGATCATCAGGAAGAATTCTGATTATCCTCAGTATCATCCCTCCCCCATCACCCTTGTGTTTATCGGTTGTGTAAGTTATACTTCCACTACCACTCCCAACGTGATCTTCATTCTGTTATCATCGTATTCTACCTACTTTCGTTGCTATCACTAAAACTACTACTACTACTACTATCATAATCATCATTGGCAGAATTGGTAGAGAACCTGATGAAGGCTTGAGGGTATATCAGCCGAAACGTTGTGTTAACAACAAACAAGATGAGGACAAATATCCGTCAAATGCAAATAGTGTAAATAACGTACACAATTCCTCATCTCTTAAGTATAGAACTGTAAATGTAACAAATATTCTTATTTAGTATCTAATACTTACGCGCATGCGTGTGTGTGTGTGTATGTGTGCGTGTGTGTGTGTGTTGCGCACGCGCGTCCCTGTGTTTAAGGGTAGAATTGTCCACTGGTTAAGAATTTTGCTTCCTTCCGATACCAACACTCGACTCCGAGGATGCAACAGCTAAAGTGAAGGTAGCGCTAGTACTCAGCGTGTACTCATTTTCTTCCGAGAACACTAGAGCAACGATAAGACATGAGCCTTTCACATGAACACAACGCAGCAGAGAGTGTAGAAATTGAAACCGCAATCCTATGAACAAGAGACCGATATCCTAAAGCCTACACCACTTGCTATCACATACCTTCACATCCATACACACGCGTGTGCCTTCGTGTGAGCACAAGATTGTACATTGTGCGAAACAGTGATTTATATTAGTAATACAAAATGCTAAAATAAACAAATATATAAATATGGCTTGACATTTTTCTAACCTGTCCTTAACAGTGGGAGCTAAACAAACTAAAGTAGTAAGAGAACTTTTGAGAGTGATTCCGATTTTCCTCCTCTAGGAGAACGAAAATACGAATAAGTGACATTAACAATGAAGAAATATTTATTCTGTGACTCTAATCTAGTGTCTCTGTAGGAAACATATAGTCTGGATATGCTATAAATTTATATCAAAACACATTTTCTATCTAACATGTCCTTTGAGTTGAATCGATATTACTTTAAGCAAACAGCAGTCAGGTAATAATTACTGTATCGTTCTTAAAGCATGATTTACTCCAATCTGTAATTTCTGTAAACATCATTATTCTACATTCAAGGTCATATTGTGTGCCCGAATATATTGTAAACGATTAATGTTGTGAAAAACATTGAGAACTATCTTTCAGTAGGCCCAATAACAAACGTCTGAAATTTATAGAACATCGGAATAAACGAAGCCTTTTCAAATAATAGCAATTCTTCTGCTGAATTTGTTATGTGTTTTAGGTTTAAATATTTATGTTATCCGTGTATCTTCCACCGACATGTCAAACGCTATTATTCAGCCTGCCGTCATATATTATTCACTACAACGACGATGACGACGACCTTCTGTTTGTGTGATTTCATAGGCAAAGTAGCATTTGTGGTAGTTTTTTTTTTTATGAATCGATTTCTTATGATGAAATGTCGAATGTACTATGTCTAAACACAAAGAATTGCTAAATACAAATGCCAAGCTTTGTTTGGTTTGCAAACTCTTAAAGGTACTTGAATAATATACATAAGCAATGAGACGTACGATAGGACAAAACTCTAGGTTTCTGATGTGTTATCTGAAACACTTTGACAAATAAGTAGTGAATGCTCAAAATTGGTCCATGAATACAGAAAATGCCTCAATAAAGGAGCACAAAAGGTACACAGCGATATGTGCAGGAATTACGGGCTGGAATGTACCGATACTTAGTACGAGTACTAACCAGCGGCTGTTGCAAAGAATGATGAATTTGAAATCACGTGCAATATGACAATCTATGTAGATAAGAAGCTACAACATGATCGACCAGATTTCACTCCCCTCTGGAGAATAGATCTTCAATGAAATAGCGGTAATAAAAGATCTGAACATTTTGAAGACAGCTTAATAAGAAAGCTGAAAGTTATCGAGATATTCCCATTGAGAGAAATATATTTATAGAATCGCAACAGTGACTATGATGCCCATCGTGATTGGTGAACTAGGAATCAAAGCCTGGCGTGAGAATTAAGAACTCTCGGACTTCAATGGAAAGTACAAATTTGGTGTACAATGGAAATGGGATGGTAATATTCAATGCTGAAGATGTGTGAGTATATATGTGTATGTGTTCATGTACAAGAGAACTATGTGAAACTTTACATATACATGTAAAGAATATATAAAAACTAAACCAGAATCCTTGTCTGGTACCGGATCGATCCCAAAATCTAATCAGTTCGAGCCAGTTACGAAACATCCCTGAAAGTTTCATCCGAATCATCCAGCGGCTCTTGAGATATCTTTCCACGGACAACCAAACAGACACGACTGAAAACAACAACAACAATAATGATGATAATAATAATAATAATAATAATAATAATAATAATAATAATAATAATAGTAGTAGTAGTAGTAGTAGTAGTAGTAGTAGTAGTAGTAGTAGTAGTAGTAATAATAATAATCCCTTAAAATTTGAAATAGGAAGAATCTGGACAGGAGAAGAGTAAATGTCTTGCTTACAGTAATTGGTGCGTTGGGAACAGTAAGAGAAGATATAGACAAATGGCTGAGGATGATTGAAATAGTTTATCTCTTAGAGTGGGTTCTCAGCACTTGATGCCTAAAAACCGGAAAAGTAATTCAGAATATTTGTCCGGTGCCGGATCGATCCCAAAATCTACTCAATTCGTGCCAGTCACCAGGCCAAACATCCCTGAAAGTTTCATCCCAATCCATCCAGTGGTTCTTCAGATATCTTGTCCACGGACAAACAAACACGACTGAAGACAACACCTCCGCCTTCGCCAGGGCGGAAGTAATAATAATAATAATGATAATAATAATAATAATAATAATAATAATAATAATAATAATAATAATAATAATAATAATAATAATAATCTTGTCCGTTACGGTCACAAGGACTGACTTAGCCTTTCATCCTTAAGATTGATAAAATAAACACCATGTGGACACTGGGGTCGATGTAATTTCCTTAAAATGGCTAGTCTTACATCAAAATTTGAAACCATTGTGAATCTAACATTTCTCTCTGCTGCTGTTCATAGCTTTATGCGTATCTATCAAAGCTATCCCAAGTTGATAGTATATATACATAAGCGCGTGTGCGTGTGTGCGCGCGCACGCATCTGTGTGTTTGTATATGAGTATGTATGTATGCATGTATCCTCATATGTATACTGGAAGGTGTGTGTCTTTGAGATACATGGCGTGTAATTAGCTTCATAACCAAGCAATCTCACATTTCATTTATTTATTTATGTATTTATTTATTCATTTATTTGCCATGGTCTAGGAAAGTTAATGATTTATTTTCCGCTTGAATGCCAAGTGAAGGATATTTTTTTAAATTTTTTATCACACTATGTTATTTTAACTTTTCACATTTTATTTTATGTTTCCTATTCGGAAAGCAAAATCCGCCAGCTTACTTTATTTTCTTAACAAATACAGAATTCTTTTTACCTCTTGTTCGTTCATCCACAATTTTTCAAACCATATTTCACGGATGTTTTAGTATTTATTATTAATGTAATAATTACAAGCAATATCGGAAATAAATATCGAACCCACGTATGAATTTTATCAAATAAATATTATCATCTACACAATGAAGGATTGACAGACTGGAAAAAAATATCGTATCTAGTTATATCGACTTTCCTCAATAATGATGAAAGGTGAGCGAAACGGAGAGAAGTTAATAACACAATTTTTCAGATTTTACCTATGCTTACGAATATATTTAGTTCGAGATTTGGTTTAATGTGTTTCGTTATCGCTTACTAAAAATAGGAATCACTATATCTTCCGCGATTATATCAATACTTTATCTATCTATCTATCAATCTATCTTGTCTGTGTGTTGTTCTATGTCTGTATCAGTATATATACGCTCTTCCACAGAAAGGAACACAGAAAGAAACAGGGAGAGAAAACAAAGAATGTGTAGTGGCTAGCGATCTTTGATGGCGAATGCTGGACAGAGGGGTCATACAGGAGGGCTAGGAAGAAGGGGGGATAATAAAGTTGTGGTGATCCCAAAACGAAGGTGCGCGTGCGTGTGTATATGAGAGCGTGTATATGCGTGTGGAAGAGGGCTGGTGACCTTGATGTGTGCGTGTGTGCATGTGTAGGTGTGGGTACTGGGAAGTGGCCAGTGCTAGTTTGTGCGTGGTGGTGTGATGTGATGTGGAGGAAGCGCGAGTGGGGAAAGCAAGAGTGGGGTGTGGGTTATACTGAGGGTGGGGGTAGAGGTGGGAGTATGTGGGAGTCGGTGTAAGGGATGGGGTGGGGTTGGATGGGGTGTATATATATGCCGTTGAAACGAAAGGCTGAGAGAAAACTTTTGGATAGATATGCTTGTCATTTAACCTGATCTCTCAGTTTCATTCATGGTCTTTACAACCGTCTTTATACATTGTTATCTCCTATAATACCAGTAAACATATCGGGGGTTCCTCTATTGCTGATAAGGCTTAATAAATCATACACTGTCTGAGATGTGTCTCCACAGCCATAACTTTACTTTCGCTCACCCATAATCATATTTAATACTAAACATGCAGGTAAGCACTAATATATTTATATTTCTGATATAACTACTGTAGTTTACAAGAGTAGAATCACAAAACTTTTCAAATAAAATGTTATTAACTCAAAGAGGTACCATTTAACTTGAATCTCTATCAATTTCTGCAATCGTTAAACGTGTACTTATTTAACCTAGGCATTAACTATAATTTTACAGACTATCATAATATCAGGTAGAAAGTAATTTACTTTATGACACTAATCACATAATGAACCTACTTTTTGTTATTACTAAACTTTCATTATTGGCATTATACACCTCCTCATAGCACATGTAATTAAATAAAGATATTCAGATTCAAAAATTTTGTGTTGATGAGCGAATAGAAAGCGAATTCGTCGGTATTAAATTAGAAGCTGTGCAAACTTTAATGGGATTAAAATGAATTCGTTTGGCAGAATGTTTATACAATGAATGACGCATGGAAAAATGTAATGTATTTAATTCGAATGAATAATTATTTAAGAATTTACAGGGTGGAATATAAATTTACATTTTCCATTAAAAAAACTCCCATTATATGTGTGTGTGTGTGTGTGCACGTGTGTGTAATGTTGAAAAGATAGGGCACCAGACTAAAAGCATTAAAAGCATTGAGGTATTGACTTTCGTTCATCCACATGTAAACCGCAAGGGAGTAAATTGACAATGTTGTTTACCACGCAGTATTTGCTTCGGTTTATTGTACTTTAAGTTCGAATTACGCCGACATCTATTTGACTTTCATCTTTCGGGACCCATATAATTAAAGCGTCAGCTAGAATGTCAGTTTGAAGAATGTTAAGTGTCAGATGAGCAGATATTTAGTATTTGTCTTGGTTCTTTGCGTTCTGAATTCTTGGATGGTGACTTAACATTGTGATCACTGAATCGCCTCTCGAAACTAATCTTTTGGGACATTTAACTGAATTCACATTTTGCAAGCATTTGAGCCATGATTCCAGGTTAAGGGTAACATTCTTCCTTCTCCGCACCACTATAAGAATCCTTAAAACGTTAAATCGACATTATACTTTTTTCAGTAAGCCTGCTACTTCTTCTGCCATTGCTAATTGGGGGGAGACGAACACAAACTCAATATCACACACACACACACACACACACACACACACACACACACACAAATATATATGTGAGTGTTTGTGTGTGTGTGCGTTTCGTTTTTGCATCTTGTTTGCAAAATTCTTTACGTGAATTCGCCAGATTAAACAAATTGTTTTGTGTCTAGGCAGTCATTATGCCAATATTGTTAACACACGCACTCGCACAATTCGACTCCTTTATTATGAGTTAGTTATTTGTTTCGTTATTGTTTGTCAAGGCTCTTTCGTTACTACTTACATCCTTTTCAATGACTTTCTTCTTAGTCTGCAATGGAGGTCGTGTTTGGCTGCATGAGGCTAGTTGCGTGCATGTGTGTGCGAGCCAGTGTGCTTGTGTGCATGTGTACTTGTGTGCATGTGTGCTTGTGTGTATCTGTATATGTATGTATGTATATGTTCGCGCACTTGTGTGTTTATGCGTATGAGTTTGAGTGTAAATACGTGCGCCTGTAGTGTGCATACGTATGTGCTTATACATGACTTTGTATGAGGAGTGCGTGTGTGCAGTCATGTGTTTATGTCTCCTGGTGTGTGTGTATGCACGTCTGCTCGTACTATATAGTTACCTCTCTACCTACATACCAATCTACCTACCTACTTATCTATCTATCTATCTATCTATCTATCTATCTATCTATCTATCTATCTATCAGTCTGTCTGTCTGTCTATGTATCTATCTATCTACCTGCCTGTCTGTCTGTCCGTCTGTCTACCTACCTACCTACCTATCTATCTGTGCAGTGGGATTCAGCTAAAACGACATACAAAGCTATCATCTTAACCACACTGCCATGGTCACAGCTATACTTGCAAATGCGCGCACCCACGCACCCACATACAAACAAAACACACACACGTATATATATTACATATACATATGCATTGTTGTAAATTAGGGACGGTCATTAAGCGAATGATAATTACACACGCACTGATTCAATTTCACTGCTTTATTCGTAGTCAAATTGTTAGCTGCCTAGCAAACAAACTTATCGATCATTTATTTCATTTGTTAGTTAAACAATCGATCAGTTGTTTGTCAAAGGTCTTTCATTGGTATTCTAAACAGACCCGGAGGGGGGAAGATATGTCATTCATAAGGCCATGAATAGCAATGAAAGAACTTTCACAAACACCTGCTTAACACTTTAAACTACAAATTAAACAAACGTTCGATTAGTTAGTTGGTTAGGCCATGGGCCGATTGACGAATAATAAAGGAATGAAATTGAACTAATGTGTACGTTTATTGACCCTTCCTAGATACAACAAGATTTGTTTCAACACGAGATCACATCAATAAACTTGCGAACCAAATACAAAACGAAACGTATACATACATACGTACAAACGTATGTACCCTACTCCATATATATATATATATATA
>NC_068992.1:56935138-56935948 GCF_001194135.2 Octopus bimaculoides
ATATGTATATATATATATAGATGTATATATATATGTGTGTATATATATGTACATATATATTTAGGTATGTGTATATATATATATATATATATATATATATATATGTGTGTGTGTGTGTGTGTGTGTGTGTATGTATATATAAATATATATATTGCACACGATAGCTGACATGTTTGTGAATATCTATGTAGATGCGTACATTATCCGTTTTTATAGATTTACAAATATATAAATATCATTAATGTGACATTTCATATACAAATACAGTGATTACCATTCATACGAAAAATACAAATCACAAGAGAGCTATTTTGGCAATAATGATAATACAGTATATCATAGTTAAACGTTTATTTTGAGAAAGAGATAGAGCTTAAATAACTCCAATAAATGTAGTAAACGAGAAGCATGAATTAATACTAAATGAAAGAAGTTATGTGACACCACATATAGGAACAAGAATGTAATTTATTGTCTGAATGTACTGTTTTGTATTTAGCCATTAATTATACATTCTAATATACACACACGCGCGCGGACAGACACACATACATATATACATACAAGTGTGTGTGCGCGCTTGCGTGCGTCGATGTATATGTGTCTTAATTTCGTATCTTCCAGTGTAAGCTTGACCTTTTGTACCAGCGTGTAGATGCTGATTCGTCTGATATTTGCGACCACACTTTTTATGTAGATTACAGCTATCTGGAGTCTATGAAGCTGTACTGAATATGTGGCTCTCTCTCTCACTGTATATATATCTATATCTATCTATCTCTCTCTCTATCTCTCTCTCTCTCTCTCTCT
>NC_068992.1:56936023-56941920 GCF_001194135.2 Octopus bimaculoides
TATATATATATATATATAACATATATACGTATATTTTCATAGGTATATAAATGTCTGCATATATGTATATTTGTATGTGTATGTGTGTGCGTGTGTATGTATATATATATCGTGGAACTTCATCGGTTACGACGACGAGGGTTCCAGTTGATCCGATCAACGGAACAGCCTGCTCGTGAAATTAATGTGCAAGTGGCTGAGCACTCCACAGACCTGTGTACCCTTAATGTAGTTCTCGAGGAGTTTCAACGTAACACAGAGTTGGACAAGGCTGGCCCATTGAGATTTAGGTACAACAGAAACAATAAGAAAGAGTGAAAGTTGAGGTGAAAGTGTACAGCAGGGTTCATCACGAGCCCTTGCCGGAGCCTCGTGGTGCTTTAGATGTTTTCGCTTAATAAGCAATCACAGCGCCCGGTCTGAGAATCGAATTTGCAATCCTACGACCGTGAGTTCGCCGCCCTAATCACTGGGCCATTGCGCCTTCAAACACACACGCAAGCGCATGCACACACCCCCACCCACCCACATACACACATATATATGCGCAGTCTATGTTTGTGTGCTGTGCATGTGTTGCGTGCGAGCAGGCGTGTGTTTGCAGTCTCGTGTGCACAGCGTTGTGAATTAAGCATAACTGTTTGAATATGTATATATGTCTGGGGCATATCTGACCTGGCAAAAAGCAGTTTTCCCAGCGGTTTACTATGAAGAATATTCTTGTTTTGAGTGATAGGTTTCAAAGCCTGAAAATTCATGTTTTGGAGTTTTATTGGAATGATTACTGCATTTCAAGCTCCAAGAATATAATCAGTATCGTGTTCCACAAGAGAGACAATACCGAAGTAAATCGAAGTTAGTCATACCTGCCTTACAGAAAGCCTATGTCTCAAACTGACTGTAACTGATCCGTATATATACATATGAGTATGAGACGATCGATCTTCTATCAGCGGCTCAAGAAAGAAGATGCAGGTGGTTGGTAAAATTTTCTTTTGTCTATAGGCACAAGGCCTGAAATTTGTGGAGTGGTCGATAGTCAATTACATCGACTCCAGTCCTCGATCGTTGCTTGTTTTAGCTACCACGAAAGAAAGAAAGAAAGAAAGGTAACATCTACAACGGCAGAATATGGCTTGATATATTGGGGACAGTGGGGAGAAAGACACACTTGATTACTTCGAGTCTATTACTTCTCTGGTACTTATTTCATCAACCTGGAAAAGATGAAAACCAAAGTTAACCTCAAAGACACAAAAGAAGTGCCGCTAAACATTTTCTCCAACACACTACCGGTTATGCCAGCTCGCCGACTTGGTTCTAGATAGAATTACGATGAATAATCAAATTCTATATTGAGAAAGACAAAGGAAGAGAGAGGGATAGAGAAAGAGAAGTCTATAGAGAGAAAGGGAGAGCGAATTCTCAGTGCTGTCATATTTTCTCAACAAGAAAATATTATATAGCTCGGAGAAAACTCGTTAATCTTATGAACAGTAAATTCTGCACGCGTTTTCTATCATCGTCTGTAATTATTTAACATAGCTTTGAGACATATATTCATTATTTCTTGAAATCATTTCCCATTTTACTTGAGAATTTCAAAAGTTTTATTTTGTTTATATTATCCAACTAAAAGAGAAATATCACTTAATTATTAATATATCCCATACACCGTTCTCTATATCAGTACTCAATCCAAATTCGTGCCTTTGTCTTATTTCAATTACGTATCTTGTCTCAGTTTAATTGCAGTTATTGAACCCTATGATATTTCTCGAATGGACTTTCGTAGTACGATCCAAAGAGAATCCCTATGTAGCCGCACAGCATGTTGACAATATTAGCTACATTTCCTTCAAAATGTATCCTAATGATTGAAGTATTAAAAGAACATTTCCGAGAGTGATGTTAGCGGACACAATGCCTTTGCTCAGAGATATGCACAGTAGGGAAGCTGACCTTGAAGGAAGGCAGTATCAACAATAATTTTAGCATTAAAGAATATATATGCCGTCTCTTTTCGTTTCCTTAACATATCATTTTAAAACATAAGTAGTACCTATATTATAGCCAATGGCAGATTAGGAGAACTTGTAGAGCAAAAGATAAAATAGTCAACAAGGATTAATAACGTGTCAGTCAATATTTCTTCGGATATTAATTATGCCGTTGTTTGTTTTGAGTTCAAATTACACCGAGTTTCTTTTGATACTCATTTTTCATCATCATCAACTCAGGACATTACTGTCTCGAATCCCAGTTCACATAGGGCCGGATATCCAATTTCTTTCGTGTATAAGCGACTGAGATCGGAACAACATCTCTGAATGGGAAACCAGTGGGTAGTATAGTTATTCATTTACAGCTGAGTGGACTGGAGCTAAATGAAATGGAGTGTTTTGATCAAGAACTCAACACACCGCCTGGTCTGTTGCAGGAACAGAAACCACAATGTTATTCTCGTGTATACAATACCTTAACTGCTAGGCCAGAGCCTTCACATTCTTCTCATCTTTCCGGGGTAGATACAATGTTTTCCACCCAAGTACTGGTGTTCATGTAATTGAGTTCTTTCGTATGTACAGTAGATATTAATGCTATAGCAGTAATGCAGTGTGTGTGGAAGCAGGACATATATGCCAATGAAATACTTTTATATCCCCTCTCCAAATAAATGAACACGTACTTGTTCAAGAAATTGAATTATAACCTCAGTCTAGTTGTATATAGCTGAACCGAGTTAATCCATGAACCAATTGATTTTTACTTTCATAACCTAAGTAGCATCGGTCAGCCTGATAGACATAGCAGTTAAATTTTCCACAAATTAAACCTTATCATATAATGATAATCAGTAATTAATAGTTCAGAATGAACCTTCTGACACACAGTTGTCCCTTTCAGGGAGTTGCATATACTCAATTATTTGAATGCAATGAAAATCAAGATGGTTTCTAGTCTAAGGAGCTTGTATCGCATGATAAACTACTGTTTTGTATTTTTGCTGGTGTTTTCTAAGAACTTTTTCCTGGAATCTATGACGCTATCACAGACGTAGATAATTTCATTATCGGATTACCTTATGCAGGTAATACAGGAGTATTACTTTGACACCACATACTCCCATTACAGAAAATCCAGTCCCTTTGTAGTATTCGCTTCTGGCATTATCACACGCATGATTATCTCAAATGGATAAAATCTAAAACGTACCTATCTTGAAACATTCATGAATAGAGCTTTTACATCCATCCAGCCTTCTTTTTTTCCTAGTATTCCTTGGAGGGACATTGGGGTAGAGTTCTCGAGCACCTCCGTCATAGTGTCCTATCAGAGGCAACCACCATTAAACTTCTTGGCTAAACTGTCAGCCGTGGTCAGCTGAGGCTATGGATATTATCCAGGTATCTAGTTCTTGGTCTATCCTAGGTCTCCTGCCTGTTGGTTTAACTTGAAGAATGTATCTTGCCATTCTTTTCTGCGACATTCTTATCAAATGTTTATATTACCGTAGCCGTGACCTCTCAATACGGAGAGAGTGGTTCAATATGGAGAGACTCACTAATATCAAGCTAAGACAAAATAACCACGCGTTGGATAGTGTTTTCTACGGTAAAATATGTCTGAAAAAATGTCTAGATGGCAGTAATGTTTTTCGTTATGAGGTACACACGATCATAAACGAGAGTAAAGACAATTTAAATTTCTTATATTATGGAGATGCATTGGGACACCTCTATTAACTATTCCAACGATCGGGAAATAGAAAAATTTCGCTTTATTCATATTTACTAAACAATTATTATAGAATCTGGAGAATATTGGTGTAAACACTATACGTTCGGATAACAAGTTTTTGGCCCCTTATTTATGTATTGAAAGCGAACAAAGATAACCTTTACTTTTCATCATTCTAAGGTTGAGAAAATAATTTCCAGTGAGATCCTAGAGGTGATTCAAACGATTACACTAGCTATCATATGTAATTCACTTTCTGTTTAATCAAAAGAAATTTCTATTATAGCTTCATGTATACATTATTCGAGCTCGGTTTAAAGGAAGGAATGTGTTCAAAATTACATATTCCCAGCTTTTCGGCAGATTACAAAGTTCCATCATGAATATACTGGAAACGAGTAGGATAATCGATAAAAGTGTAAGAGGTGTGGAATAAGAAGAACGAAGTCGTTAGAATTAGTAAAGAAGAGAAAAATGAATATGAATAAAGAGGAGAAAAAGGAAGACTATAATGATAAACGAAGTATGATAGAAGCCTATAAAGTAGACTTTTGCGTGTAAAGTTATTCAGATTCTCGTAAAACATTTCTATGCTCATCTAATTGAAAGTGACTGGCGTGTAAGAGTTCAAAGTATGATGTTCTGAAAGAGTGAATGCAGTAGTTCAAACGTGTCAACGAATAGTGACTTCCAGAAGAGACAGTCCTTGATCTATGGCGAACATTGTTGAAGATCTCAGTACTTAAGTTAAGAATTCATTCTGTTTCAACTGTTCAATACTTCCGTACGTTGATTTTCCTTATGTTTCAGTCAATTCCCTTTTGTAACCAGTTCAAACTTCTTGACCGAGTAAAAGTTAATCTAAAACAAATGGAAACAGGGAGAAAGACATGAACTGTGCAATATCTCTATGTAGTCACACAATGTACTAGAAAGATCTAGAAAGATCATCCATATGTTCCTTATATTTCATTCCATGAACGTAATAATGTCGGACACAGATAACGTTGGACACAGATAATTTCGTCTCGTGCACACATTTTAAGTAGGATGAGGTAGCCTGGTAAATCAGCTCATTCAGGAAAAACCCAAGGCTAAATTACAAAAGCGAAATGTTACATATGTTAACGAGGAAACCCGCTTCAATATTGGAGCCTCTTCGTGGTTAATCTATCTCCTAAAAATAGCAGCCAAATCTTCCCAGAATTACACCCTGAGGCTTTTTAAAATTGAAATATGGAATGGAATAATTGCATATTGCACTCTAGGGAAATGTGGACTGAAAATATAGCCAGATGATGGCTATAATCTTTTAAAGTATTTTTCTAAGTGCTTCAGTAAAGACTTTAAGAAAATTCATCACAGGTCTCCCTAAATTAATCTGTGTGAAGGACCAGGTCACCTGTTGTTACCGCTTCACTTTTACCTGCACCATCATCTCCGTTCTAGTAGTTGTTGTTGTCATTAACGACATTGTAGGTATGCTATTGTTCTTGTTCAACCTCGGGTCTCCTATGATCGAGTAAACTCAAGGAAGATATGATCCTAGGCATAAACACCCGTCTTCAATAATTCAAAGTCAATAGCGCTTAATAGAATGCATAATCCCGAATGTGTTGACATAAGAATCTCGAGATATGTGCAGGGCATACTCATTCTTAACATGAATGAGTCCACATGGAATCTCACACTGAAGGTGTCAAAAAAATGCTATCATAACGGACCAGATTTGATGTTCTGAAGCAGAGAAAACATTATTAACAGTAACTGGAAGAAACAGGTTTGACGATAATTTTTCATCTTTTACTTGTTGGAGTCATTAGACTGCAGCCATGCTGGGGCACCACCTTGAAGAAGTATTGGCTGAATTAACCGACTGCAGTACTGATATATTTTAGCCTGGTACTTATGTTGTCGCTCTATCTCACATTCTCTCTCTCTCTCTTGCTAACCTACTAAGTTACAGGTAAACACCAACGCCGGTTATTAAGGGGTGGCTGGAGAGAGTCACAAAGGCACACACACACATACGCCCCTACAGGCATATATGTATATATATATATATATATAAATTAGAAATTTAAAAAAATTTAAAAGGAGGTTTGTATGATAGTGTATAGAGATATATACATATATATATATATAATATATATATA
>NC_068992.1:56942136-56943599 GCF_001194135.2 Octopus bimaculoides
ATATATATATATATATATATATATATATATATACATGCGATATTCGTACAAACATATTGAAAATGGGCGTAAATATGCATACATACATGTCTACCTATTCTTTTGATGGAGTCTAAATTCTAACAAGAAGTCTTTTTTTCTGAAATAATGCCGAGTTAGCATAGATAGGTGTATGTATGTCTGTGTGTACGTGTATTGGGATGCTTGGTGGATGCGTGTGTGAGTATGAGTGTGTGTTTATTTACAGTACATTACAAACTAAAAATCGTAAGCTGGAGAGTCGAAAAACAATATTTTATCCCTTGATAATATAACCACAACGAAAAACATTATCATGGTGTTAATGAAAAGTAATCTTAAGAGAGTTGTGCTGAAATTTCAATCAATCTAAAATTAATTGCAGGCACGACAACAGTGTTGAACTGATTTTTGACACCTCTGGTAACAATTATATACAGGCTTCCGTGTTATTTAGAGCTCCTTAATCATGAATATTTCAATCAGCGATCAAAATCTTAGAGCGACGAGCACACGTCGTACATTGTATTTTACTGACTCGGTATATGCAAATAATGACGCTGAAAATTTCCCCATTGCTTTCTGGTGCAGGAAAAATATGGAATCAAATGCAAGATGGTTATATTGATGATCGTAAAATAAGGTAAATTAATTACGTGAAAGTATAATCATAATGAAATCGAAAAGTCATTAGTATTAATGAGAAAGTAATCTTAAAAGAAACACGATAGAGAATTCATAGTTTCAGCTGTAAAAGTTAAAAGGGAGCTATAAAATTGAGAAAGCCTCCAACGCAATTTCATAATTTTAAGAATCCATTTTATAATAATAATAATAATAATAATAATAATAATAATAATAATAATAATAATAATAATAATGATAATGATAATGATGATGATGATGATGATGATGATGATTTTTTGAAGTCGTAGTTAAAAACGTTAAACTGAATCTAAATTCTTATATTTGATTTTCTTTGCATTATTGCTACTCAAAAATAGCATCCTCAGCAAATCGTCCCCATTGCCGATTTTTGAGATCTTCACTTGACACTTGATGAGTCTAGAGAGAAAAAAAGGACCTCTTGTGTCAAAGCGAGAGAATTTCTTGGTACAATAACCTAATGAGAACGCCTTTACACAGTCGCTCGATCTGTTAAAAACAGAGACTAAATCTCCCTGAAATTACAAACTTTTCTATTTATCAAACATATTTCTAAATATTTTCCACTTTCTAAAGATTGAAATGGTTTCATTACCTTTTATGCGTTCAAATTTTATAATTCTTAAACTTCAGTGTGCCTAAAAATAAAATATAAAATGGAGAATTATTTAACATTGATTAGTAAGAGCACATGCCTGTTTCACTTGTTACTCACGACATATGGCGATTGAGAAACTTCCCAATTTATGTTGATGCATAATCTTTAATCTCATTCTCCC
>NC_068992.1:56944031-56945621 GCF_001194135.2 Octopus bimaculoides
ATATATATATATATATATGCATATATGTATGTATGTATGTATGTATGTATGCATGTATCATGTGTGTATATATGTACGTTTGTGTATGGCTTCAGTTAACTACTTCAAATTTTATACTAAAATGTAATACTTAAAAGTTTTAGATAACTTCTTGCAATATTCAACGTGCAATATCAGAATTAGAGCTAGGTGACTTTACAACTTTATTTTGCAAAGTTGTTTTAACTCTCCTTTCGTTACAACTTCTATTTCTAAGACGTCAGACATATTGATTTTTTTCCTCTAACATAATACACTACAATTTTCGTCAAAATACAAGTGTTATTAGGTTCCTAAATATATCTACATTATAGTTATTACTGAAAACAAAATAGGATTGTGAAATTGTGACAATTAGTATCAGAATACACTGACAATGTTAAATGGCTTTTGTGTTGTCTTTGTTTCTTTACACTGCTTTCTTTTTCTGAGTGAGGGATCCTTTCAGTAGAATATCCATTTATCATTTACGATAATATTAACAATACAAGATTTTTGAAATTTCATGAACCATTTCTATAGCATTGCGCAATAATCACATTACTATCAAAGCAAACTAAATATTTATTTCGCGCCCATGAAGAAGTCTATAGTTCTTAACATGTCTTGCTAAAAAATGCGAAAGAAAATTCTCTTTTTTAATCTGTACGTTTTATGACATCAAGTAATGTTGTATTACATACAGTGAACAGTTATACAAAACTGGTGTTTTGGTTATGACTGGGACACTTTTCATCATCTATCTTCGGAACCAGGATCAATCTAGATTGAAACACCATCAAGCAAATGTATAATCAATAATATTCAATTCGTAATCAATTCAAAGTAGTTATATTTGCTATCGCCTCCATAATTATTAGGACTTATTACGATAAATCTTCTATTCATAATCTCAACATTTGTTCCTTAATGCTACAGAAACAAGGCATAAACATTTGAGGAAGTGCTTGACCGGTTTCATCGATTGCAGTGCTTTATTGGTACTTATTTTATCGTCCTCTAAAGGATGAAAGTCAAAGTCGACCTGGGTGACATCTGAATTCATGTCGTAAAGCTGTATGAAATTCCAGTGAGCATTTTGTCTGGTGTAGTACTAACTATATACTACGAAAAATAGTTATGTCAGTATATCCTGCATTCTAACAAACTTAACATCTAACCCTATTCACAAAGGTGAGACATGCTGAATAATACTGTCTTCTATACATTGTCTAAATATAAGATGAGATGGCTCTATTAGGAACGTTTTGATGATAGATCTGGTACAGTCGCTAAACAAGAGAAATTAAAGAAAAAGTACATCAAAAGTGCACATTTATTTACTTCCATTTGTATTCTTTTTCAGGTGTTATTATATTTGCATCCGATCAAGAAGTTGGAGAATTGATGCTGGCTGTGGCGAGAAGAAATGCTACAGGGATGTTTTCCTGGATTGGAAGTGATGGATGGGGAGGCAGAGCTGTAGTCTACGAGAACAAAGAGAGACAAGTAAATATATTTCTGTCTATAGTAAATGTTGTTTATGCGGATATATATATATATATATATATA
>NC_068992.1:56945808-56947986 GCF_001194135.2 Octopus bimaculoides
TGTGTGTGTGTGTGTACGTGTGTGTGTGTACGTGTGTGTGTGTACGTGTGTGTGTGTTCGTGTGTGTGTGTTCGTGTGTGCGTGCACTTATGTGTATGGTGTGTATGTGTTCACCTAATTTAATAACGAACGGTAATAAGACGTGCTTAAAACTTGAGGGCTCAATAATAATTCTTGAATTAAATTTAAATCGATAGTCTAAAAGCAAAGATGGAAATAGGCTGATACCAAGAGTGGTGTGTATTGCGCTCAATTATTCAGGCTGGGAATATGTAGAAGCTTTCACCATCATCTCTTTATCAACAGAGATGAAACAGTAAGACTGTTTCAAACCAGAACACAATACCGATATCGACGATAAAATATTTATCTATCTATCTGTCTGTCAGCCTGTCTGTCTATCCGTCTATCTCTCTGTCTCTGACTCTGTATATGTATATATATATACATATATATATATATATAGGCGCAGGAATGGTCGTGTGTAGCTTGCTTACCAGCCTAATGGTTTCGGGGTTTAGTCCCATGCGTGGACCCTTGGGCAAGTCTCTTCTACAATAGTCTCGGGTCATGTTTGTGTGTGTGTGTGTGCTTGTCTCTCCACCAAGAATTTAAAATCCAAATATTATGATCAGTTTTAAGAAAGATAATTGAAACTCATGTCGGAATTATTGCGGAATATTATTACTGACCATTGGAAGAAGCATATTTACAAGAATTCTTCTAAACACTGCACAGATTAACGAAGAGGAGGTTCGAAGAATAGAATCAAACATGTTGAAATACCAGCTATGAGGATTAGAAATTGTGGTTAGAATCAGGAGATTTCTTTACCAAGCACTATTCAGTGAATTAAGCAGAGGAAAAAGACAATAACAGCTTTTCCGTCGTTTTAAAAACTAGGTAAAATAAATATTCGAAATTGCTGAATTAAGACAAAAGTATATAGAAAACTGATGACGAAAGCGCCTTATACTGTGTTGCTCAGTCATCAAGGGACCTGAAGCGTCTTTTTTACTAAAAAGAAGACAGAAATTTGAAGAAGGGTAGAATAGGTGAATAGGTGAATATCATATGAGGCCAAAATAAAAACCACACCCTCAACAGATCTATTTCGTAGCATATTAGTTTCTGCATGTTATCCTGGAACACTGACCTTTTCTAACGTCAAAACCTTTAACATGGAGAAAATTGGTATTTTCCGGTATGAGAAATATATACATTCATATATACAAGGGGGTACTCAAAATGAAGCGGAATTTTGCAATATTATTCTCTTCACTTAGATTTACGTGTTTACAATTTTTATCATCTTCAGAGTATTCTCCGTTTAAAGCAATGCATCGGTCTAGACTCGCTTTCCACTTTTCGAAGCAGTCCATGAACTCTTGCGAAATGATGCCTGTTAACGCCTCCGTGGTCTTTTTTTCTTCACCTCTTCCACATCTGCAAAACCTTTTCATTAGAGGTAACAAGATAAGTCGGAAGGAGCATGATCAAGTGAATAGGGAGAGTGGATAAGTGAGGTCGAAGGCGCTTTGTCGACATGAAACCACCACCCTCCACTTTGCCAGAGGTTATAGTGTTTTCGTCTCACCGCGTCTTTCAAACGCTTTAGAATTTCCAAGTAAAATGTCTGGTTGACAGTTTGACCAGGAGGGGCAAATTCTGTGTACACCATTCCTTTCGCATCGATGAAACAAATCAGCAGCGTCTCAACATTGAACTTCATTTCACGCGCGTTTTGGGGGCCGTGGTGACATTGAATGTTTCCATTGACATGAATGCTTCTTCGTTTCTGGGTCGTTGTCACAGCAACAGCTGTTATTCGAAATGAGGAGTTAAAGGAAGCTGAAAGAAGCTCGTCGTGATCACCGTTTGTTATCTCCCCCTTTCTTAGCTCTCCTGAAATAAGAATTTCTAACTTCCGGTCAGCCATTGTTATGATCGGCCATTATTATGATTGACCGTTGACTGAACACTATTCAATTTTTTTTCTCCGTGTTTTTTCTCCTTGTCTCCGTATTCTTTCTGTTGAAGAGCGTAGCTCGAAACGTCAAAGACTTTCCGTATTCCCGAGCGTCATACTAATATATACTTTTGTTATTTACACCACCTGTCCTCGTCTGTTGTTATTTTTTGTATATTCTCCCATATATATATATATATATATATATA
>NC_068992.1:56948489-56950606 GCF_001194135.2 Octopus bimaculoides
ATATATACATATTCATACACACACATATATTTCTATACAGAGAGGAAGAGATCGACAGACATGATATTTGTCTAATGAAGGCGGAAGGAGTCAATCAATATATACTATGCTGCAATATTTATTGTTGAAGCTGTATATTTCCATTATGACTCGGTTTCCATATTCTGAGGTTTCCTAACGATCAGTGTCACATGAAACTCGAGTAAAAACAATTACACTGCCTAAGTAAGTTACGCACACACTCATGAACCCACATACTCACGTACACATACACACGCTCACGCACTGTTACACACACACGCACACTCTCTCTCTCTCTCTCTCTCTCACACACACACACGGGTGCGTGGTCTCTAATAATGTGTTTGTTGAATTAACGCGAAATTTCCGACATACGTGTATTTCTATATTTATTTTCTATTTCACTGATTAGGTGGAGGGAGCCATCACTGTTCAGCCGCTGGCATATGATGTGAAAGGTTTTAAAAAATATTTCCTGTCTCTTTCACCGAAGACAAATACACGGAATCCTTGGTTTATTGAATATTGGGAACAACATTTCCAGTGTAAATATCCTAACAGCAGTTGGACACCATTTAATGAAATGTATAACGAAACATGTACTGGAAACGAAGTGATTGATCCTGATGACTTCCATCTTGAAGCCCAGCTACAATTTGTCAGCGACGCTGCAATGGCCTTTGGATACGCTTTCAAGGTAAATAACACATGATATTCATTGTGATTGTTTTGATGATATTATCGTTACTGTCCATGAAGTCGATGTAATTTTTGTCTTTAGGCTAACTTCAATAAACCCTTAATCTAAAAGTGTTATGGTTTTGCCAATCGAGGTTTAGCTCTAATAAGCCTATTATTTATTAGTAGTTGTACAAAAAAAAGGTAACGATCTGGCAGAACCGTTAGCTCACCGGAAAAAATGCTTAGCAGCATTTCGTCCGTCTTTACGTTCTAAGATGGAATTTGAGTGAGATCCAGTATTGCAATTTCCAGTAAACTACATCAAGCAAACGAGTGGAAGCGGTTTTCGTGATTATAGAATAACGCCAGTATAATTTCATCTATTATTTGTAAAGCCACCAAAATAGACTTTGCCTTTCATCATTTTCGGATCGATAACATAAATACCAGCTGAGTATTGGACTCAATAAAATCGTTTGTCCCCGCCTCTCAAATTTCTGGCCTTGTACCTATAGTAGAAAAGATTAATAATAGAAAATATAGGACGACGACGAAGAAACATGGGGAAATAGGGAAAACACAGAAAGCACGTAGAGATGCTCACTCCTCATCATTTATCAACAAAAAATCATAACGATATCGATACGATCTCAAAACCATCATCAAAAATACCTTCTTTTAAGATACTGAGATGGAATTTGAGTAGTGAGACCTAGATTTACTATTTCCTGCAGATTAAATCAAGCAACCAAACGGAGGCGGCTTTCTTTTTTATAGATGAACACCAATATAAGTTCATCTTTTCTTTGTAAATCAAACAAAACGTATTTAGCATTAGATCCAAGCAAAACTTACATCTCAATAATTATTTTGAAAATAACAAGAATTCTATGTTATTTGTCGTCTTCGGCGTCTCGTTTCATTTTCGTTACACATTATGCTGGGGCTGATTCAATAAAACATCGGTTGTATATTGTATTTAAATAAATCACCTTAGTCAGTCACCACAACACTTTGGTCTAATATATTTGTTTATAATTTAAGCATAATTCAATACATGTGGTGGGGAATGGTATGTTCGCTTATAAAGAGTCTAGTAACGTGATTTGTACATGAATATATGTAGGAAGATAAAATACAACATCTTAGTAGGCAAGATTTGAATACAGATGTTCGTAACTAACCAACAGAAAAATTGTCATTTCTAAGCATACTGTTAACCAAATACTTTGTTGTATAATATATTACGTAGTATCAGTTTATGAATATAAAACATAGACGAAGCATAACATATAGGCACACATATACGTGTGTATGTGTGCATAGGTGTCTGTCAGATATATAATGCTATGTCTGTTTATTTGCATATCTCTCTCTCTCTCCCTCCCTCTCTCTCCCTCCCTCTCTCTCCCTCC
>NC_068992.1:56950678-56952977 GCF_001194135.2 Octopus bimaculoides
TCTCTCCCTCTCTCTCTCTCTCTCTCTCTCTCTCTATATATATATATATATATATATATATATATATATATATATACACACACACACACACACACACATATATATATATATATATATATATCAAATAATATGAATGCCAAGGAGGTACAGGTTTCAATTTTTTTCCGCCGCTTCCAACGACTCCTTTAATTGAATAATAAGAACATTACATTATTGTAAAGAAACCGTTTTCGTCAGATGAATTCATGATCGTCAAACATAAAGGACAGTTCGACTTATTCAACATAGTTAACAAAATTCACGGAGTAAAACTATTTACATTGATCCTGCTACAATTTAGTTGGCAGAATGAACTTAGCAGAATAGTGTATATTTGGTCAGAATAAAGAAGAATTTAGGAGTTATTAGAGTTTACAGTAGTGGGAGGAGAAAATTGACACAAGTGAGCCAGTTATTCAAACTTATCTAAACTAACAATAGAGGAAGGATCGGTTCCGTTCGTTTAGATTTTTATCCTAAGGCCGATGTTTATGTCCAATGGTCAGTGGTGAGAGAAGCAATTAATGTCGGTTCAGCCTACGAAATTATCAAAAGTGATGGGAACATATGTCGGCTTAATCTTCGCAAATGGGTAGAAACAAGGGAGTGAGTGATAAGGAGGAGATGATAATGAGACGGAGATAGAGGAAGCTGAATTTACTTGAATTCATTAGCGTATTAAAGACTTTGCAAAATAATGGAATAAAATTTTAAAATAAAATAAAATAGGGGTGGTCATCAGATCCACAATAGAAAAGAGAACTATTATAATTCAACATAGTTATAATGTTATAGCATGAAAATATATAGAAATTAGATATATAGATTACGAATAATTAATATTCAAAATTATTAGAAGAAAGCGAATAAAAAAATAATTAAAAAAATATATAAAAGATTGTATAAGATGTTTAAAAAAGCTTAGGATTTAGGCCCATAGGCTAATATGCAATATAATGTATTTAGAATATAAGGATATAAACATAAAATATACGCCGATATCAGAGAGAAGAAAGAGGTAAAGTACTGAAGTTTGAACAATAGGATTCAACAGGTACAAAAAAAAAAAAAACCTTCAGATTCTGCAGTTCTATATTCACAAATCCCACGTTTAATTTTTATAAGAAAGCCAATTTTAAAGTTGTTTACCGCCACTTGAACATGGCTGTTCTGTAGGAACCGACGTTACTACTACTTTAACCGGAGGAGGGTTGAAATGGTAGTAACGTCAGTAGAGTTACTGCTTTCATCTCTTATAGAGATCTGATTAGCTAATTCTGAAATTTTCTTCCTAAGATTATTATATAGTAAAACCCTACAGGCTGGCCAGATGGTGAGAGGATGGTTTTCTAGAGAAAAGTTAAGACACCGATGTTAGACCAGTTTAAAGTTTACAGCTCCAACTTCTAATCAATGAAATACAGAGAAGAAATGAAAACTCATATGAAAACCCCGGTGTAGGTTATTGCGTAATTTTCAACCATTTCATGTCGTTACAAAGTATTAGGCATTAGGAATACCATCCGATAAGACAGAAAAAAACAGCCCTACATAATCTATAAAGCTAATCGAGGAGTGTTATTAGCACGTAGAGCAACGTAGACTGGAATGCTTTATTTGAACTTATGGTTTCCAAAAGCTGTTTTTTTTTTTTTTTTGAACACTGGTACTGGTAATAAATTGTATTGAACGGAAGAGAAACTGCTGTGAATTGATCGGGATTTAACTAGAGACACCGGGGGAGAAGATGATGAATTGGCAAGAATAGACTCTGATGAAAAGCTAAACCAAGAAGAATAGCACAAGATATTTGTAGAATGAAATGATGAATTAGACGTCATGGTTTTTTATCTTATAAACACATTTGATGAACAATGATGTTTGTTTTCTTTTTAATTTGTGCTTCAATCTTTGTTGAATAGATTTTAAGCAAAAGTTATTCAGAAGAGCAGGAAACATGTCATTTTTCTTTTTTTTATATATATAGATTTTAGTCTTCTTCTAACTTTTCTGATTTATATCTTAAAATTTGCTTCGATATTATGCTGACTGCTCAAAAGTATAATACCTACGGATGCACTCGACCAACGACGTGATGTAAGAGGACAAAATGCATGACTGATTTTTAGCTTGGAAAGTAGGTGGTGGGTCATATTACATTCGAGATTGTATTGGACAGAGGAAAGTCCAAGAGAACAGGAAGACTGAGGGAAAAAAATCGCCAACAGTCCACACACACACACATGTATGTATATATATA
>NC_068992.1:56953099-56955911 GCF_001194135.2 Octopus bimaculoides
TATATTGATCGAATCACTGGATCAGAATACAACCGACAGATAAGAGCGAGCACGAAACATTCCAGTACCTTAAATAAGTTTTATTTAGATATTGGAAGTATCAGTTTGATGCCGCAAATTTCATTGTTATTTGAAACGTTAATAAAAGGAAGGATTGAGGAGAAGGACTTAGCGCTTTTAAGAATATGGAAAACATTATGGAAATGGACAGAAAGGCAGAAAATCATGCAAAATGTATTTACGCAGAAAATATCTTTGAAATTAGTTTAGAGAGAGGGTTATATTAATGAATTACAATCTAGATTATTCTATAATTAGCATTGCTGTGTGGTTAGAGGTTTGCTTCCTAACTACATGGTTCCAGTTTCTGTCCCGCTGCGTGGTACCTTGCACAAGTGTCTTCTATTATAGCATCGTGTATATGTGTTTGTGTGTGTGTGTGTATGTGTACATATGTATGTATATATCAAAATGGGTGCCTTTGTGTCTGTGTTTGTCTCCCCATCACCGTTTGACAACCGCTGTTGGTGTGTTTACGTTTCCGTAAATTAACGGTTCGGCAAAAGCGCCTGATAGAATACGTACGCTTAAAATAATGTAAGACATTGGGTCGATTTGTTCGAATTAAACCCGTCCTGATAGTACTCCAGCATGGGCGCAGTCAATTGACTGAAACAAGTAAATATAAAGGATAAAAATGAATTCTTTCTAACACTACTTATTTTGAGCTCTATCAATCGCAAAACCGGTGCCCCACCCCCCGCAAAGTCCTAAAGGTCACTGAGTTTCCTCATCAAAATTCAGGACCAGCTTCTTAAACATGTTAGGCTTCAAGGTCCTTTAGGTTTTCTGCTTCTTGCTAAAAGACTTGAGAAATCTACACGGTGTGTGAATGTGTTTTAGAAGCACTTCAATACAAAAGAACAAATATCACAGCAAGAAACGCAACTGAGAGAAATGGCATCAAACTCCCTCGTTTCATAGAAAGGGTTTTAGTTACCATAGGAATTGCATAAGTAGGGTACTAACATGGCCGCATCACTCGGACTAGGATAGTAGTTGAGTAAAAGTTTATACTGATGTTATATCATTTTTTTCCAGACCCCATTTTTTTTCTCCATAATTTGTTCCTAATCTGATTGTCTGGTGACATCCCACTCAATGGTCAAATTTGTTAAATAAGGAGACCCAACTTCCCTCTTTCTTTCAAATATTTTCTGTTCGTTTTATTACTTTTCGGCTTTCTTCTTTCCCCGCCCATAATTGTTCAGAGTAACAAGTTATCAACTTTTACTACAAATAATCTCTCTCACTCTCTCTCCTATCTGTGCGTGTGCGTGTTTGTGTGTGTTTGTGTGTGTGTGAGTAAGTGTGTGTACGCGTGTGTGTGTGTGCCTCTATGTGTATATCACACACACACATATACATATGCGCGCGTGTGTGTATATATATATGTATGAGTATATGTATAAGCCCACTGGTATATAATAAATTTATTCCATATGACAATGATAATTATACAATGATACATGTGAGACACAGACATACAAACAGACTAACAGACAAGGTTGAAAACAAACTTCTCCTCTTTCACCCTCTCTAATCAAGCCAAACAATAGCGATTTCAGTAAGAAATAAAAAAAAAAAAAAAGAAAAACAGCAGAACCACGTTAAGACACCGAAGTCGGGGATTGAGACGGCGAGCAATTTATCACTGCTCAACTATCGCGCTAATGAATCGTGGTCTACTACCCGCTAGAGCATTCTTAATATCAGTAATATATTTCGAGGCGGCGAGCAGGCAGAATTGTTAGCCTGCCGGGCGAAATGCTTCGCGGTTTTTCGTCTGTCTTTACGTTCTGAGTTGAAATTCCGTCGAGGTCGACTTTACATTTCATCCTCTCGGGGTCGATAAATTAAGTACCATTTGCGCACTGGGTTTGATTTAATCGACCGGCTCCCTCACCAAAGATTTCGGGCCTTGTACCTAGAGTAGAAAAGAATTTTAGCAATATATTTCATATGATTAAACTGAGTCTAGTCTGCTAAAATTTACCAAAGAAATAAAGTTACATAATGTGCAGAAAAATAAAGCAAAAATTGACAGAAACGCGGTGATTAATGGCTGGAAAAAAGTAATAAAAAATTAAGAAGTAATTGCAAATAGAATGAGTTTGTTTTGTTTTTATGGCTTTTAACACTTTTCTTTTGTATGTTTTAGATTTGTCTCAAATATATATATATATATATTTACTTAAATAAACAATGCAACAGACGTATTGCAATTATTTCGAAATATTCTTAAACCGAACACTTTTTACTAACAGACATGTTAGGGTTTGGGAGGTTTGGTAAACAAATACCATTCTCTTAGTGCTCAACAAGCTGAAAATAACAGCAATATTTTTCACATGTCGCACATTCATGGGTATATTGAACGATACTGAACGATATTTTCACGATAGGGAAAGTGATTCGCTATACTCTTTCGACTACATCTGCTCCGAGGAACACAACGTGCTCACGAAGAAAACCCTATGCATATGTGTTTGACCTGCTAAGAATAACACCAAAATTTACCTCGTATCACAATCTACTGTCATAAATTCGGTAGGATAGATTGGAAAATACTTTCTCACATACAAGCAAACAAAAAGCCAAATAAGCGAAACAAATGTGTGAATGTGTACATATACACAGACACTTATACATACACATGCACACACCCACATACATACATATGTATGTATGCACATATATATAAGGATATATATACATACATACATACATACATACATATATATATATATAT
>NC_068992.1:56957024-56957733 GCF_001194135.2 Octopus bimaculoides
TATATATATATATACATACATACATACATACATACATACATACATACATACATACATACATACATATATAAACACAGAAACGCACTCCAACACACACACATACATACCATCTCGATGCAATATAAATATTAGAAAAATTTCCATTAGTTTATGGATATTAATTACCGTACGGATATATCAGCTGCGATATTTCGCAAAACAACGTAACACAAACCACAACACAAAACACAAAGATCTACTTCTCAAATACCTCACTTTATTCAAAATCAATACAAACCTGTATAGAATTTTCAACGATAAATATAAAATCATTAACTAATCGATGAAATAAATAAAACAAAAATCAATTCATGCAAAAGATTTATATTGTTTAAGAGAATCTGTATAGTTGTAAATCAAATATACAACGTATGTTTTTTTTTAGCAATGTGTTAGATAATTACAAAATATCGTTGAATTCGAATTATATATTGAGCTGTTCGATATAATTCAATGTTATGGGTTTAGTTGGTGTTGCTTTGTTTATCCCAATTATTGCCTAAATTCTATATTTTAAACATAATTTAAACTCAATTTTTTCCGGTAAGAAATTAAATAGATATGTTTTTGTGGTTCAGTCCATTCACTGCGTCCGGGGGAAGCTGTTGAAGAGATCAGTCGATCAAATCTACTGCGATACTTGTTATTTTTAGGTCTGATATTTATTCTA
>NC_068992.1:56957962-56961169 GCF_001194135.2 Octopus bimaculoides
TATATATATATATATATATATATATATATACAGATATATCAGATCATTCTATAATAAGTGATGTCCGGATTTTAAACATGGAAAACAAGTGATCAAATGTTACATTTTAATGAAGCGTAATGGTCACTATAGTTTCCATGGTTATCTATATCTTTCCATCTCCTCGTAAGCTTTTTAATTCCATTAGTGAAAACCTCTTTTGGTTTCGAAGAGAAGAACTCTGAAAAGTCAATTTCGAGTTCCTCAATTGTTTCGACAGTACTCCATCCAAATGTAACTTCAAAACTGAAAGTGGGAGGCCCCATTCTTGTTGTCACAACATTTCTGGAGGAGAGGGACACTCTCAGAGGAAACCTGTGACACTGACAATATTCGATGCTGTAGACTAGTACTTCTTCCGAGTTTATGTAATCCATGTTTAGGAAATGGGAGCGGATTTGTAAAAAATCATTTTACAACTATAAATAAATCATCATGCACAGGCGTCGCTTGAAAAAAAGTACGACGTATCACAAAAATGGCTGGTCGTAGCTTTCGCATGTGTGGGAGTTTCGATCAAGTGATCTCAATATTCGAACACGTTTTGCAGCCATCATGTATGTATGTATGTATGCATGCATGTATGCATGTATGCATGTATGTATGTAAGTATGTATGTATGTATGTAGGTAGGTAGGCAGGTAAGTAGGTAGGTAGGTAGGTAGGTAAGTAGGTAGGTAAGTAGGTAGGTAGGTGTATATGTCTATAGATCGGTATGCATATGTATGTGCACACGCATATGCATCCATACCTGGGTTTTATGTAATGCAATATATTTGACTGAAAACAAAAGAAAAGCAAATGAACTGTAGTCAGGAATTATGCTGTGCATTCATCAATCGATGCCTTGTGTAGATACACAATTGAGATATTTCTTGTATAAGAAGCTCTGTAGATAGTTATAAAACAATCAATTCAGGTTTATAGCTTATTATGAATTGATTCAATACAAATGTAAACAACATTGCCTTGTGATAGTCATTTGGTTTGGAGATAATCATTACCATTGTCGTCGTCATCGTCATCGTCGTCTTCATAATCATAATAATCATCATTTACCATCATTATTCTCCTCTTTCTCCTCTTCCTCATCCTCTTGGTCATCATCGTCATCATTATCATAATCATCATCACCACAATTATCATCATGAGGTATCGTCTGCACCCAGTAAATTGAAAATCGTGGATCGTCACTTCAGTCTTCCTTATTGTGTACTTATCCAATTACTCTATTTCGATAGTGGTGATGGTGGTGGGTGGCAATGGTTGTCTTAGAATAACCTCCCCCACCGCCGTATGTTTCTATTGTTTATTCATTTGTTTATTTATTTTATTTATTTGTCTCATTTCTGGTACTATCAGTATCTCAGTCACAGCTTCTGGAAGAAGTTATTCGTTTGTTTTTTTTTAAGTTGCAAACTTTTAAATCTGTATTCTAAATATCCAATAATTTATATTATCTATTAAAATAATTCTTGCTTTTTTTTACCTTCATTTACGCATTCTATTAACAATTATCTGCTAAAACAATATTTTCATTAAGTGTCCAAAATATCTTAGTTTTCTATTATATATGATGTCGAATAGAATTTTGTGGGTATATTGTTTTCTTTGTTCTATTGTTAAACTAAGTACTTTATCGTTGATCGTGTGTTAAGTCAAAGATGTTCTCCGAAATCTTCTGTACGATACCAACTCAAAAGCTTCTAATCTATTTGGTGTTACCCTTGTTAAGGTCCGTGTTTCAATTCCATGTAGTAGAACAAATCAGACATAACGCATAATAATTGTTTTACATTTTGTTACAAGGTCAGCAGTTTTCGTGGAGGAGTTAAGTCGGTTACATCTACCCCATTGCTCAGCTGGTATTTATTTTGTCTACCCCGAGAAGATTGAAAGCGAAACCAATCACAGCGGAATTTGAACTTTGAACGTGCAGACGGACGAAATGCCGCCAGGCATTTCACCCGGCGCGCTAAGGATTCTGCCAGCTCGCCGCCTTAAACATAACACACGCACATTAATAATCGTTCTATTCTGATTTCGATACTAATGGATTTCTTTCTTAGTGCGTTGAGCTGGCAGAATCGTTAGCAAGTCGGGCAAAATATTTAGCAGTATTTCGCCCGTTTACACTTCGTGTCCTTAGTACAAATTTGCGCCGAGAACAACTTTACATCTCATCCTTTGGAAGGGCGATAACATAAGTACCATTCGAGGACTGGGGTCGATGTAATCGAGTTACTCTCTGCCCCGAAATTACTGACATTGTGCTAAAATTCGAAACCAATATTAATAAATTTCTTGTATGATTTTATTATTTTATACTCTTTACAATGTCACTTATCATTTGACTGATATCTTTGTAAATATACCATTGCCACTAGAGATAAATAGTCCCAATTAATAATAAATAATTATATATATATATATATACACGCGCACACACACATTTATATATATATATATATATAAACATGCCGCAAGTGTGGCTGTATGTTAAGAAGCTTGCTTCTCAACCACGTGGTTCTGAGTTAAGTTTCAGTGCGTGTGCGTGGTGCCTTGGGCGAGTCACATTTACTATAGCCTGTAACTCATATATATATATATATATATATATATATATATATATATATTATAAGGTTTTTAACTTTTAAATTCCTCTGGAAAATTATATATATATATACCGAATGTACTCCCTAGTTCCCACGCAGCTCCCATGCAGTGTTATCGAACTGAAATCCAGTTAGTCACAATGCGGTACTTCTTAACCAAACAGCCATGCCTGCGCCAGTTCATCATACAGCTATGTATTTTTGATACTTCATTCAAGTGGCGTTGTTAGCTCTCTCAACATTTCTTTTGATACGCTACTTGACATTTTCCGATGTTATTAGTTTATTCATTCGTGCGATATTTTCTTCGATGTTGATAGTTTAGGACTCTCTCGATTATGATATTTTGGGTGGCAGTGGTTTCTTGTTGATAAAGAAGATTCTTTTAAATGATCGCATCGCAACTACTTGATTTCGAGTTGCTCTATGTTGAGTGGCAATTTGGGAAAGTGAGGTTTACTATAGCCCCGGGCCTACCAATGACTTGTGAATTTAATACCCGTCATATATATGCATACATACAATCATACATACATATATATACATATATATA
>NC_068992.1:56961369-56967751 GCF_001194135.2 Octopus bimaculoides
TAAGTATGTATATGTAGGTGAGTGTTGTTTTGTTTTTGTATTTCTTTGTTTGACAGTCGACGTCTTCAAAACCGGTGATGGATTTTTCCGCCCCCTAAATCTAGCGTTTTGGTAAAAGAATCCCGATAAATTAACTCTCAGATTCAACAAAAGTACTATGGTCGATTTATTCGACTAACTCTACGAGGTGGTGCTCCAGCATGATCGCAATTCAATAAATAAAACTATTAAAATATTTTTTATTTGCATTCTATGCATTTGGGACGATATTAACCTGCATCTAGTGGTAAGGCTCAGGACTCGTTCGGGGTATGGAGTCAGCCCTTTATCACCATTATTCTAGGTCCATTCTAACCTAGAATGTGAGGCCCCCATCTGTGGGTTAAATAGAATTTTGTAAGGGGAGATTGAACTCCTTAGCTGCGGTGAAAGCAATCTGTCCAGAAGGAATGCTCCAAAATTAATAATCACTTCCAACATACCATAAGCCAGCACAGAGGAATATGTCAAATGAAACTACCATGATTCACACTTTGGAGGCAACTATATCTTGTTTTGTGTGCATTCTACTGCAGGTGGTGATAGCGAGAAAAGATAAATAATAATGCCTTCTGCGTAAATGACCAGTCATAATCTATCTAGGATTACACTAGAGCGACGTAAAATAAAGTGCCTTACACAAGGACACAATTAGCCACCGGTCTCGGAATCAAACCTTTGACCTTGAAACTGACTCTTTAACCAATAAGCCATGCTCCTTCACTAAAAGAAAATATGAAAATATATCTTGAACATCCTAACATGTCTTGAAGTCTTAAGAATATTGATTTTCACACCATGCATCCCGCCAAATATTTTCATATAAATGAAGGGGATTATAATATTCTTCAATGAATGTAGCATAAAAATTCTGCACGGTCCAATGCCAAAATTAGTGAATTATGGTAATTAAAATATGCAAAGCTTGAAGAGATGTTTGTGATGAATGAATTTGTGAAGACGCTAACGCTGCTGTAACACATAAAATTTTAATTAGTTGACTCAAATAATTATGAGTAAAGGAAGCTGTATGGAGAGCACCTGTAGAAAAATGAAAAACAATTATCAAAACCTAATCAATCATCAAAGAAAAAAACAAAAAAACAAAAGAGAGGACCGGAGAGAAAACATAGTCAATGTCTTAAAAGATACAACCATTAGTTCATAAAGAAATTCGTGGGGAAACTCTGAGTAGTTTTGCTAACCAAGAAGTTGTCAACAGTAAATAATGAAGTAGCTTAACAATAATAGAAATAAGATATATGGAAGTCAATAAAATATCGGTTTGATAAGAATCGGGGGAGCATCTTCACGATATGTTTCCTCCAGTATAGCGATGCTCATTTACGTGCGTATTACAGCAATTGCACGGTAAGTTTTGAATCCAATCGTTCTCATACAAACTGGTAACATTGGTAATACACCGGAAAAAATGTTTAGCGACATTTATTCCGGGTTTACGTTCCTAGACAAAATTCAGTTTTTTAAATAGATACATGCACTTGTTTCATTCTCATTGCTTTCACGCACCGTTTTACAAATTTATTTAATTATCCGACTAAAAATTCTTCAAGGCTGTTTCCCAGCATGGCTACAGTCTAATGATTGAATCAGAGAAAAGATAAAGAAAAATAAACAGTATTAACAAATGTAAGGAATACACATATGCATTATATACAGTATAAGAGGTAAAAAGATGGGGAAAAAATGATGCAGCTGGTGAAAAACAAAGACACAAAGACACATGCACGCACGCACACACACACACACACACATATATACGACAGGCTTCTTTAAGTTTCTGTTTACCAAATTCACTCACATGGTACTGATCGGCCTGAGGCTATAGGAGAAGACAATGCGCAATGTGCTACTCAGTGGGACTGAACCCGGTACCATGTGGTTGGAAGAGAAACTTGTTGTCACACAGCTACGCCTGAGCCTATACCACGTTTACTTTTGTTTTAATCAGTCCGTTCTGTGTAATTGCCCCGACACTTTATGTGCGTCTTTGTAACGTCCTCCTCTTCGTCCATAGTCCGAGTGGCAAAAAAGTATCCATTATTATTATTATTATTATTATTATTATTATTATTATTATTATTATTATTATTATTATCATCATTATTATTATTATTATTATTATTATTATCGTTATCATTGTTATTACCATGAAATATGTCAGCATTGTTATGCTAGGTATGATGGAAAGTGTCAGCTGCCCTCAACCAACAGACTAAGGTGACACGTGTTTACTGATTATACTTCAAGAACCTCGCGGAGAATTCTTGCAGTTCCAAGCAATGATGATGATTTTATAAAATTGTTCTATCATTACGTTCGTTCTATATTTACATCAAATCGATAGATTATTATTATTATTATTATTATTATTATTATTATTATTATTATTAGTAGTAGTAGTAGTAGTAATAATAATAATAATAATAATAATAATAATAATAACAACAACAACAATAATGATAATAATAATAATAATGATAATAATAAAGTAAGGCGTACTGGCAGAATTGTTAGCACGCTGGACGAAATGCTTAGCGATATTTCGCCCGTCGCTACGTTCTGAGTTTAAATTCCGCCGACGTCGACTTTCCCTTTCATAATTTCGGGGTTTATAAAATAAGTATCAGTGAAACACTGTGGTCAATGTCATCGACTAGTCCCCTCGGCACTTGTTTACTGATCATGCTTCAAGAATCCAGTGGAGAACTACTGGCAGTTCAAACCAGTGATGATTTTTGTAGGTGTTCTATCTTTAAATTCATTCGAATCTATTTGAGCTGTGCTGGTAGTTGATTGCTGATACATCCAAGTGCACCAACCACTATTGCTTTCTTCATTGCCCACAACCTGCGTAATTCCCACCTCAATTCATCATAATTGTTCACTTTTCTTCTTTCTCTTCAATTCTGTTAATACCAGGACATGTTATGTCACTTTTCAGTATTTTCTTTCTTTTCTATTAACTACTGGAATGTCAGGTCTTCAATGTTTAATTTGATGGCCACACGGAAGCATTGCTAACAGAATTGTTAGCACACCGGACAAAATGTATAACGACATTTCGTCCGTCTTTACATTCTGAGTTTGCTGAAATTGCTGACCTTGTGTCAATGTTTGAAAGCATTATCATCATTATTACATTAAGATTAATATTAGGCATTAAAATTTCTATAAAATTTCTTACATCTAGTTTTTTTTTTTTATCCTATAAAGTGTCACACATCACTCATTACTACTTTGGTGTAAGATAACCGGTTTGAGTTTTCTGCAAGAGATTTTTGCCGTAATTTTTTGATATAATTTCCAATAATTCCACAATTAATTAAATTCATTTGAATTATTTAAAAATGATATATACGTTATATTATATAAACGCTGTTTCATTTGTGTACCATATGCCTTTATATTATATATGGCAAGGCGTTTGTGATTCCCAATATAATATTTTACCGCCATGTTTTCATCATTTCAAGATACCTGCAATGAATACATTCTCCATGTTCTGTTTATCTTTTGTTCCAAATCTTCAGTTTCCCCATTTCATTGAAAGATACTGTCGTCAGTGGGAATTGATAAGTCATTTCACTGATGGTGTTTAACAATGATACCTGCACGAATTTCCTTTATACCCCAGCCTGTATGAATTAGCACCTCCTAGTGTGTTGTAACTTTGCCATTCTATGACAGGAATATGGCATAATATTCTGTAATAATAATAATAATAATAATAATAATAATAATAATAATAATAATAGTAATAAGAATAATAAAGCTAGTGTTGTTTTTAAGCTGTTTATTGATTTTGGCATATTTTCTGGAGATTGGAAAGCTCCAATGCCACTATACGTGTATGGGTGTATATTTCATTTTGCCGAAGACTTGTCAGTTAGATACTGCATGATTGAATGTTTATCTACAGTTTCCGCATATTCTGCATATAAAAATAATTTAGTATTTCACACCAGTCCATGTGCTTCATACAAATGTACATACATTCATTTATTCATACTAACACATGCAAACACACGCATACACACACACGCACACGCACACACATATATATAAGTATAATTTTACATACGTGTATATGTGTAATATATATATATATATATATATATATATACACGTATGTGTATGTATGTACCTATGTATGTATATATTATTGTAAGAATACATTGGTCTTCTGTGGCAATAAGAAATGTATTCTATGTGTGTCGGCTTTGAGACCTGCACCCTTCTCACACAATAATAATACACGATTATTATTATTATTATTATTATTATTATTATTATTATTATTATTATTATTATTATTATTATTATTATTATTATTATTATTATTATCATTATTGTTATTATTATTATTATTGCATTTCATCCACTTTAGTTTCTGTAAAATTTGACAGATATTGACATTGCATTGGAATTTCTTGCCATCGTTTTTCGCAACACAGTTTGTAATTCCATTTTCAAGTTGCTCTTTCGTTTCTTTTTCTAACAATATCTTTTACCGTTTATCCGTCCTTTGCAAAAGTGTCTATCCTCTCAGAAATTGCTTTTATTCGTTGCTATTCTTAACAATCTTTTACTATTAATCATGTTTTATGTCCATTTGCAATAGTAATTCTTTATTCTTTGCTCTATAGATATGCTTCTATTACATCTTTTTCAAATAATTTACTAGTTACAGAAAACCCCGACTATCTATCATTCGTAACAAATATTATATTACCACGAGGGTGTCGAAGCAGTTATATATATATATTTTTCATTCAAATGCTAAGGAAATATTTTTTCAGTTAATAAATAAAATGTTAGCAACAATTTGTATATTAGTCTTTCAAATTATTTAGTATTAAGTTATAATTTTAGTTATTGCATAACTGCATCATGGCGTCTGTTACTTTGGTTTGGGCTTTTGGATGTTTTGCTTATTATCTTAATGAGTTTATAATATCATACTGTATACATTAGTAGGTCATTAAAATAAATACACCAGATTGTTTATTAATAAAGTCATGTGACAGAGAAAATGGTAAGACAGAGAGAAAAGGGAAACAATTTTAAAATAAAGTAAATATAAAATAGAGGAAAAAAGGAAAGAATTTACCGCGTCAATGCTCTTCTCAATACGTATGACGTACCAGTTAAGACAATCTTTAACCCTTCTTGCATAGATGCTAAGCCAAGGATCATTCTGAAATAATTTTCAGTTCTTTTTTCGATCATTCCAAGTGCTTCTACAATCATAAGTATTGTAACCGTCTTGAGCTGTCGAATCTTTTCGATTTTGATTAGCAAATCTTTATAATTTCTGAGCTTATCAAATTCTTTTGTAGAGATATTATGGTCACAAGGTATGCTCATATCAATCAATAAACAGAATTTATTGTTTGGGTCTTTCACAACAATATTTGGTTTCTTTTCTTTGATGGTCCGGTCTGTACATAGTATAAAGTCCCAAAGAATTGTTCCATTTTCTCACTCAATTACTGCCTCAAGGTGGTGCTTGTACCATTTGTCAGCAGTTTTGATTTTATAATGGCGACACATTATTCAATGTAGATATTGGCCAACTCTGCTATGCTTTGATTTGTACTCTACAGGTGCAAAAACGTTAAAAACAGAAATTACGTGGTCCACTTTTTATATCCCATCGTTGCAGTATCGGGACTTTGGGTCTACACCATTTTTAATCACATTGGCATCATAGTTCTAGGTTAATAAGCTCTGATCTTGGTCAGCCAAGATGAAGCCTTCACACTCTGCATTTAGGCCTTAGCTCCGTAGACACTGATGGGTGTGCTTCAGGTCTACATCATCTTGTTTGCTACGAGTCTTTTCTTTCTTTGTTTCTCTCCCTGTTTCTTTCTGTGTTCCTTTCTGTGGAAGAGCGTCGGCTCGAAACGTTAAAGACTTTTTCAATTCCCGAGCGTTATACTAATACATTTATTTGTTTTCTACACAACCCGTCTTCGTCTGTTTTTTTGTGAATTCCCCTATACATACATACATGCATGCATACATTCATACATACACAAGTTTCAGCTAATAACACTTCTTCGCCGAATATTTGTTGAAAAGGGGCCACACTTCCGAAATATTTAAATATATAGTAAAAGTACAAAACGTCAACTTGTATTATTTCTTATAACTTGCATTCCCTTGGCTTTAAAAAATATTAAACACATCTTCTAATCCATTGCTTCATGCAGACATTAGCACCCTCCTGTATATGTATAAATATATATATATATATATATTAATACATACATATGTAATATATATACATATATATTTATATATATATATATATATA
>NC_068992.1:56968182-56969950 GCF_001194135.2 Octopus bimaculoides
TATATATATATATGTATGTATGTATGTATGTATGTATGTATATATACACACATACACTTTTACGTACAAACATCCATTTATTTCCTTTTCATTTAACAAAATGGCTATATTTTCATGCTGCTTTACCACCGTGTGATTACTTCTTGATTTTATTTTTATGATTATCACAACTTTAGGTTTCTCCCAGCTTCTAAACTTTAGATGACAGACACTCTAATGTTTTCGTCAGTTTTTCTTTGCTATTTGTATTTTTTCATATAAGTAACTAAACCCAATTTCTTATGAATATTGTTGAGAATCTTAGAATTTCTTATGATCAGATTTTAATAAGCTTTTAAAATATATATTCTGCCCAATCAAATTTATAACCGTGTTCGTGTTATTTACATAGGGTTATTTGAAATATCTAAATCAATTTTGTTAAATGTGCGTTATATACAAATAATTTGTAATACTTTTTTCTTATTTGAAACAACCACACGGACAGTTTTAGAGAAGAAGTTTACATACTATTTACCTCCTTGCGTCCTTTATGTAGTTTCAAAGGATATCTGATGGGAGAAATGCATATAAAACGGGTTGGACTGGTAATAATACATGTATTCCCATGTGTACGAACAAACAGTCACTCACATGGACACACACATTGAAACATATACATACACACGCGCACATATATACGAAGTGGTGCTTTTGATAAAACAAAATACAGGACGATCAGTTAATTAGGATGATCTTATTCAACGTATTCCCCTCTCATATTCACACAGTTTTGGCAACGGTTCTTCAGTATATTTAAGTCCTGTAAAAGAACTCGGAAGTTTGAGCCCCCAAGCGAGCCTTTCGCAATATCCTTAAAGCGAGTATATATATAGTTTTAGTTTAGTCATAACTATACTCACATTCTTTTTTATGATGCTCGTATTTTTCATAAGGATAAATATGTATATCCGAAATTATTCTCTGGTATTTCCTTTATCAAGTCCTGTGTAAAAATAATTTTTTGTTTATACTTCTTGCACTGAAGGTAACAGTGATAAATAACTAATTTAATTTAATCAAATTAATTTAATTATTTCTATTCTACCATGAATTTTCATATTTTAATATCATTGTTTGAAACGATCGTATGCATGAGTTAAAGTTCTTTCAAATTTTACCATCTCTCCTACATTTTTAACAAATTTGTTGAGTTTTATGGGATACCGTTCCATAAATTCACATAACACACCATATACAAGTATTATTTTCATATTCGCAAACTTACGCCTGTAAGCTACCAGCAAAATATGAAGAATCGTTATTAGAAATCGTTTTTTGGAATCCTCCAAATTAAAGGGCGAAATATAATTCAACCTTTTCACGCACGCACACACACACACACACACACACACACACACACATATATATATATATATATATATATATTTGGCATCAATTCTAAAAATAGCCAAACACATACTGCTGCTGTCCAAAGGAATTGGTATAAAAGACAGAAAACCAGCCAGTCTATTACAGTCTGTTAAAGTCTGTCATACCGGCCCTGATCAAATACCACAAGGTATAGAAAATATGTATTCGCCTTTATATATTTAATCCTTTATATTGAACACTCAATATTTCAAATATTCAATAAGACATATTCCATATATTCAATAAGACATTCAATACTTTATTTCATTGTACCATCCATTTTTATATTATATATTGTATATCCCATATTCTATATCCCACATTAATTTTACAAGAATATAAATAAAACATAAAA
>NC_068992.1:56970182-56972912 GCF_001194135.2 Octopus bimaculoides
CTCTCTCTCTCTCTCTCTCTCTCTCTCTCTCTCTCTCTCTCTCTCTCTCTCTCTCTCTCTCTCTCCCTTGCTCTTTCTGTGTCTTCCTCGTTATTTCTCTCACTCAACTATACTCACTTTTCAAACGGTTAACTTTTTCATATCGCGTCACGCAAATTCATTGAGACAGCTACGGTGTCTGTGGAATACTCAGCCACATAGTCACCAGTTGACTTCATGACTAGAAATTCTGTCAGTCGGTCAGTTCAATGTTCATCGTTGGTACCGACGGAGAATCCAAGATACGCAATGCTGTTTGGCCTTTTCCTTTTGTTACGGTATTGTAAATGAAGCTTACATAGGTCTGCAGTTCAACCTGAGTTTTTATTGAATATTTACACTAAATATAAAGAATATGTAGCCGGGGAGCATGAAGACGATAAACAACAGCGCGCAAAGGGCTTTACAATATTAATTTAGATCTTTAGAAACAATAAACATAACCTTTGTCAAACCTTCTAGAATATCTACCATGAAAGCTTTTACACATGCTCAGTATCTGAAAACCCACTATTCAGTAAAGTCAAATTTATTCAGTTTACACAATTTATGGTTTTAAATAAATAAGAATTTAGTAGTTAACTGCGATTCACGTTCATTCTTATCTAACATCGTCATTTGAAATTCACGTGAACCTTTATTAATGTTTTCTCTTTATGGGTAAGTGTCAGTTGACTTTCATCTTATAAATCCTAGCTGCTTTGAATATTTATCCATTTGTTCATTCTATTCTTTCATGGTACCTAAGAATTCATAGTTTTAGATTATACGTTACAATCAAGCAGGGAAAGCCCTTTTTAGAAAACTTGACAAATAACTTAATTATTAAACAGCTGCGTGTTGCATTCTAAACTCGCTTTATGCTTGCTGGAGAGATTAATTTCCTTCAGTGTATCGATTCTTTCAGTCTATGATATCTTTGTAATTGTAATTTTCAATAGGAATGCCAAACTGTTATGATGCACTATATCAGTGTTCTTGAGGGAGAAAGTCATTATATAGTGCTAATTCTCTGGAGTGAGTATTCGGAAAACAACATTCTATGGCTGATTATTATACCATTTAAAATAGCATGGCTGAAAGGAACAATCTCCGGTGTATGAATAGCTTTGAGTTCTGGATCCGCCAAACAACAAATTAACAGCGATATCAATAGCAAAATATATTTGTTGCAATGGTCAATAAATTAATGATAGGGTCCTAACTCCTAGAGCATCACTCATTATTCTACAGGAAAGATACTAAAGAGAGAATAGGGAGGAAGCATTTGACAAGTTGCTCATCCATCTTGAAATCAGTTTTGTGTCTTATGCATCAGGAATTGAATGAAGGAATAATTCAAATCAAGGCTGAATATCCTAGTTTACTGAGGTCTACAGGACTATACTGTTAGCTTGTCAGATAAAAGAAGACAAAAGAGAAGATGATTTAAAGACCTTTTTCAAGCTAAAAGCACATGAATATATTAAAATATTCCAATCTAAGCATTTCAGTTATATAAATATTTAGAATTATATCTTCACAGCTTGTAAGGATTAAAAATAAAATCACACAGGAAAATGGTTTCAGGCTACACAAAAGAAACTTGATATCTGTTTCTAGAGGGACGAATTTTCACTGACACATTACTCATGCTGCCTTTCACTTTACTACTACTACTACTACTACTACTACTACTACTACTACTACTACTACTGCTGCTGCTGCTGCTGCTGCTGCTGCTGCAGATGATAATCTCTTCTCCAATACCAACAGCGCCTGCAATTTTGTGGTAGGAGGCTAGTCAATCATAGTACTTATTTCATCGACCCTGAGAGGATGAAAGGCAAAGTCGACCTCAGCAGAATTCGAGCTCAGAGCGTAGAGACGGATGAAATGACCTCTAAGAATTTTGTCCGGTATACTAACGATTCTACCAGATCGCACCTACATAGTACTACATATTTTTTTATATTGCTATATTTCGGGATCCTCAAGATTTCACATCAGGAATCTTTTTTTTTCTTTATTATCCACAAACGCTTGAATAGAGAAAGAATAGTACAAAGATTCATTAAACAGAATATTGCAGCGACGTGTCAGAGGGACAGAAATATTATGCAAAAATGAGGTGTGGAGTGGGAGAAGTTATACAATCGTTTCTTCCTCACTTCTTTCAGTCATTGGACTGCGGCCATACTGGAACACCACCTCGTCGGGTTTAGTCGAAGAAGATCAACCCCAGGACTTATTATTTTTTTTAAAGTCTAGTATTTATTCTATCAGATATCTTTTGTGGAACGGTTAAGTTACGAGGATATGAACAATTGAACAACGGTTGTCAAACGCAGGGGTGGAAAACACATACAAAGACACATGCATACCTACGTACACACACACATACACACACACATACAGTAAAGGACTCAGATAGAGTTGGGTATTTGAAAAGATATGCACCAGGTAGTTTTGGATAAACCTGTGGTCCCGGCCTGTGGTTGATAAGTATCAAATAGAATATTCCGGTTGTGTACACAGCAAACCAACCCCATGAATATTGAGCGCCAAGGGGCTGGTCCGAAGCTCACGTTACGTTGAACTGTACTTAAAGTAAAGAAAATAGTGCAAAAATATAATCGGTTCTTTTTGTTGGACCGTGTTATTTCAAAACCATCCAAAAAGAATACGTGCAAAAAGAGAATTGAATGTATT
>NC_068992.1:56973479-56974088 GCF_001194135.2 Octopus bimaculoides
TATATATATATATATATGTGTGTGTGTACGAAAGTGAGTAACAGAAAAGAGATAGACCAGACAAATATGCAGTATTTTGTTAATTAAAATAAATGGATGTTGGCTAGTTTGAAAGTATATAATGTCCAGGGATTAAATCGCATAAACTGCTCACAAAGAAATATTTATATATTCATAAACAACGTATGTTAATAAAAGTGAAAAGAAAGGATGCATATGCATTTATCGATTCCGTCTACTCTATGAGGATTTAGTTATGCATCATCATCATCATCATCATTATCTTTATTTTCATACACACACACACATACAAACAAACACATATATATGACGTTATGAATAAGTAACCACCAGTAAAACTTTGCAGTAGCTGTCAGAATTTGTAGTTTGTTCATTAATGTGCACGTAAGCGCACGTGTTTGTGCGCGTGCTAATACATATACATGTAGCTGTATATACATACATATACGCACATGCGCCCGCGTACATGTACTATGTATATATATATATATATATATATATATATATACAGTGAGAGAGAGAGAGAGAGATAGAGAGAGATGAGTATATATAAACATATATAACCCTACTTGTATATGTATATATATA
>NC_068992.1:56974383-56978640 GCF_001194135.2 Octopus bimaculoides
ATATATATATATATATATATATATATATATATATAAATATATATATAGTTCTATATTTAAGAGATGAGGAATTTTGTACATTTTTTGCATTATTTACATTATTTACATTATTTACATTCGACGGATATTTGTCCCCATCGTGTTCGTTGTTGACACAACGTTACAGCTGATATACCCACCAGTCTTCTTCAGGTGTCTTGGGGAAATTTCTAACCTGGGTTCTCATTCCTAAGGATTTTAGCGATGTTATTATTAATATTATTATTATTATTATTACATTGTTTTTTTAAAATTCTCTCTCTATTTATATTCTTTTATTACTTTCTGAAGAAGAGCATAGGCTCGAAACGTAAAAGATTTCTCCATTTTTCCCGAACGTCAAACTAATACACTTTCTTATCGTTCTTACACGTCTTCGTCTGTGTTTTTCTATAAATTTGAACTATATATATATAGATACACAAACACACGGACACACACAGGTATACAGACACACACACTTTAAACATTAAAACAATTGCAGATGCTATTAAGATTAAAAATATAATATAAACATTAGCATATCGTATTCAATATAACATGGAAATATCATGCCATTGCAAACATCTCAAAGGAAACAATCTCACAATCGCTATGTGAACAAACATTTTATCGGTTTCTTTTAGAAATATTTCTTTGTGTGCGAAAAAATGTGAAGCCATTTCATGCAATCAAAAACTTCTGTAATGTTGGTCTGTGTGGAAAATCATAGTGTTTCAATAAAATATTTTTAAAACAATGATAAAATTACACTTCTCTTTGTATAAAACATGTTTACTATTTTCTCTGTATTACGGATTCTTAAGCATTATTTATAATAAAAATTATTTTGTTGTGAATGTATCAATATGATAAACAAAGAAACATTGTCATCGTTCATGAATTATGAGAACACCCAATAATCACATACAGGTAGGATCGCGTGGAATATACAAACGGTATTATTATTCATAGTGGGGGCAAAGGGGAAGCGAGCTGACAGAATCGTTATCACGCTGGGCGAAATGTTTAGCGGTATTTCGCCCGTCGCTACATTCTGAGATCAAATTCCTCTGAGGTCGACTTTGCCTTTCACCCTTTCGGGGTCGATGAAATAAGTACCAGTGAAACACTAGGGTCGATGCGACCGACAAGTATCCTCCCCAAAATTTGAGGCCTTGTGCCTTCAGCTGAGAGGATTATTAATAGTGGAGGAAAAGGACGGAGAGCTGGCAGAATCATTACTGCGCCGGATAAGATGCCTAGGGGCACTTCGTCCGTCTTTACGTTCTCAGTTCAAATTCCGCTGAGGTCCATTTTGCCTTTCATCCTTTCGACGTCGATAAAATAAGTACCAATTGTGCACCAGGGTCGATCGATGCAATAGTTTTATCCCCTCCCCTGGAAATGCTGGACTTGTGCCGAAATTTCAAACCATGGTCGTAAGATTGTGGATTCGATTCCTAGACCCGTTGATGCGTTGTGATCTTGAGCAAAACACTTCATTTCACGATATTCCATTTCAATCGGTTGGCAAATATGAATATTCTTGCGATGGACCGACGTCCCATCCACGTGGGGAATATATAAGTCACAAAACTGGGAAACCACCTTTAAGAGTACCTATGATTTAGTAAGGCGGTTTACCCCTTCTTCTTCTTCTTCTTCTTCTTCTTCTTCTTCTTCTTCTTCTTCTTAGTAGTAGTAGTAGTTATAAATACATAGACACACATATAAAATACATGTATTCTATGGCTAGCATGTTTAAAACTAAACAATGTCTGCCAAACTAGATACCTGTAAGTCTGAGAGTGAATAAAACAAATATTTAATCCATAATTTTATTCCGATAAAATATTTACTGTTTCGTACATGGCTCATCGGAAACTAAAAAACAACATTTAGAAAAATCTAATTCATAACGTATAGCGAGAAGGAAAGAGAGAAAATAGAAAACTTCTATACACACATAAGAGTATATACACACATAAGAGTATATACACACATAAGAGTATATACACACATAGACATACAGTACACGTATATATACATCACACGCATATATACATATCTGTACCTAATTTCTTTTTTTTGTTTTTTCGCTTAACAAAAAGGGAAGATTTCCTTACTCTAAAAGAGTATTCTAACATACGCATACATACATCTTTGCTCATAAGACCAATGAAAGTACAAGAAATCACATGCGCACCTGAATTTGTACTCAAATAGATGCATGCACATTCAATGAAAGGAACAACCAGATATGTAGAGTTATAGAAGAATGGGATATCGGTGTAATGCTCGGCTGCATCTGAACAATAAGAGTTAAAAGCCTTCACCCACAACTATAGTCAGAACAGAAAAATATTCTTATAATGTAAAAATTCTAGAATTATATTTATAAATTCATAGATATCCAGGAGATAAATATGTGAACATGAATTATCATGTATATAACTTCATTACAAAATCTTTGTTTTATAAATCTAAAATTTATTATATGAAAATTACATGTTTCATGTTGTGAAAGCTAACTTTAGAGCTAACATCATTCTCGCAGCTGCAAACCTAAGAATTCTTAGCCTTAAACCACAATTTCTTAATAAAATGTATATGTAAAATTTCTGAATGAGTTTTCGCTCTAGGGATAATCCTGAACTTATAAATATGTTAAAAGAATTATATATACAATTTTATATTCGTTCTACTCTTTATATTTGTAGCGGCGAAATTAATTTTTATATTTCAATGACAAAGACGCGTGCGCGCGCAGCGTCCCTTGGGCTAAATCAAATTCGTTTTAAGTATAAGCCACCAGGAACCCACTGACAATGTGAGGGTTCCAGGTGTCTTATATTACAATGAATTCAGTTTAGTTACAGTAAGGTGTAAAAAATCCGATGCACATACAGAGGGTCTCCTGAAAAATGTATACACGCATTGAATAATTGTAAAGCTAGTGTTTATTGAAATATATTTCATTTTCAAAATAATTTGACAGTGTCTTTAAGCTGAGTTCAAATTCCGCCGAGGTCAACTTAGCGTTTCATCCTTTCGGGGTCGATAAATTAAGTACCGGTGAAACGCTGGGGTCGATGCAATTGATTATCCCCCTCCCCCAAATTTCAGGCCTTGTGCCTATAGTAGGAGAGATTATGTTCTGAGTTTAAATTCCGCCGACGTCGACGTAGCCTTTTACCCTTTCAAGATCGGTAAAATAAGTACCACTTCAACAATGGGGTCCATATAATCCCCGAAATTACTGGCCTTGCGCTAAAATTTGAAGTCAGTATTACTCTAAGCACCTTGAAAGTTCGTTTATCAAAGACATATTGTAAAAAGCCCATCTTTTAAAATTATTATTAGTAATGAATTTCACTATTTCATATTTACTGGAAATAAATACATTCCGCATGAGGTTAATATCTTAAGTAGATTAATAAGATTAATAAGTAGAATGATAAGATAGTAGTACATGGATATAACATTAATAAGATAGCATTTAATTAGCCATCATTTATTATAGTAGCAAGCTGCATTCAAACGTATCTTGTCTACTGTTCGTCTGTTCAAAAACTCAATCTGAAATCACGGATAGGTTACCAATTCTGAGAATTATAGATTCAATAGTTCTATGGGATTATATATTCCTTCTATAATCGTAAATTTCGCTTGAGAATAGTTGGTTAAGCAGATAGAAAGAGAGATACAAGAAAGCAAGAGAGATAGAGAGATAGATAGATAGATAGATAGATAGAAAGAGAGAGAGAGAGAGATTGAGTGAGGTAGGGATGCGTTCTCAAAACTATAAAGTTAGACTATTGCTATATAACGAAACGAAATAGAAATGAGTCGTGTGTTTCGATTGATTTAACAGAATCTAATGAGCAATTTTATTTCTCTGTACAGGCTATGCATCAAGATTTATGCGATGGAAAACCGTATCTCTGTGATAAAATGTCGCCCATTAACGGTGAACTTTTGAAGCAATATCTATTAAAAGTAGACTTCCAAGGTAAGGAGACTATTTCTTTTCCAAAATCTTAGCCTTGATATACATACATAATACTCATATACATACACACACGCACGAGAAAACGCATACATACACACACACACACACATGCACACAAACACATATACATATATCAGCGCATATACTTGTGTATATATAAATATATATATAAATACATGTCTGTATATATGAGCGTGTATATATATATATATATATATATATAT
>NC_068992.1:56978929-56985320 GCF_001194135.2 Octopus bimaculoides
TATATATATATATATATATATATATATATGTGTATATATTTATATATAGACATACACATACACATATATCTGTGTGTGTGTGTATAAGTGTGTGTATGTATATGTATATATATATATATGCAGTCATATTCTCATTAAAATGTAATCAGTCAAAATACCGTTTCGAGATCATTAGTGAAGATATGCTGTCTTCGAGAGATTACACGTCCAAAAAGTAAGACCATTTCCAAATGCATGATTAAACGATATCCTTGTATATTTTTCTAGATTTGACTTTGTATTTTGTTGTGTAGACTTACACTAAGCTGGTGTACATCCATAAGACTTCTATAATTCTATAATTATTTTTGAATAAAGCTTATAACCAGACCGTATGCTTCTGTATCGCTGGCACTAATTAGAGTAATGTTGGTATAGTTTTTAGCTATGGTATCATTCCTGGTTCGATCCCACTGCACGGAAGTACATGAAATGAGGAAATAACTAACACCACCCTATGAGTTAATATTGCGAGGCTGAAAATCCTATGAGAAATATAAAATTTTGTCGGACTTTCCTATTCAAACGGACAAGGACTCAGAAAAATAATACACTAGACATAACGATTATACATAAGGAAAAATGAATTTGATTACTTATAGACCCATCAGTCCCATTTGGTTCCAGAATCGTAAAGAAAGAGGAAGAATTTGGAGCATGAGACCAGTAAGGTCATGCCTATAATGGGAACAGTAAGCAAAGATATAAACAAATGGCTGAAGGAGATCGAAATAGAATTCCCAGTAGTGATCCCACTGAAAGTTTGTCTCTTAGAGACAACAAGTTTTATAAGGAGGGTTCTTAAATACTTGAAAGACTGCTCAAAATTAGTGGACACCTGAAGTTACTGGTAGTAACCCGCTAACCACATAAATCCTACCAGGAATAAAACCTTACCTGAGCCAAACCAAAATAACGTAACAAACGTTTTGGTGCGTGGCTTTTGGCCTACCCTGTATTTATATATTTGATTTCATCTCATGTGTGGAGGCGCAATGGCCCAGTGATTAGGGCAGCGGACTCGCGGTCATAGGAACGCGGTTTCGATTCCCAGACCGGGCGTTGTGATAGTTTATTGAGCGAAAACACCTAAAGCTCCACGAGGCTCCGGCAGGGGATGGTGGCGAACCCTGCTGTACTCTTTCACCACAACTTTCTCTCACTCTTTCTTCCTGTTTCTGTTGTACCTGTATTTCAAAGGGCCAGCCTTGTCACACTGTGTCACGCTGAATATCCCCGAGTACTACGTTAAGGGTACACTTGTCTGTGGAGTGCTCAGCCACTTGCACGTTAATTTCACGAGCAGGCTGTTCCGTTGATCGAATCAACTAAAACCCTCGACGTCGTAAGCGACGGAGTGCCAACAACAAACATCTCATGTTCTGTATTACATTGAACTGTGCTGGCTCTTTGTTGCAAGTGTATGTCCATCGTAAGAGAGCGTGTTGATGTAAGAGTTTGTGTTACGGAGATTATATCTTCCATATTTAAATTAGAACTTTATAATTTTCATTTCCGGCGTTGACAGCTTTACAACAGCTTTTCTATGATTCTTTGTGATTTATGGCAATGCATGAGAACAACATATTATTATCGTCCTTTCATTCTAATGGCGAGACCAAAATTCTCTTGAAACGGGAATAAACCAATGTATTGGGGAAATATATTTTTCCACACAAAATATAACATGCGAATAAGGAAATGAGAAAAATAACTTAATAGCATTATTATGCCTTTAATATATTCTCCTTATTTTTGGCACAAGGCCAGCAGTTTTAAGGGAAATGAGCAAGTCAGTTATATGTGTTCCCTACTACTTATTTTACCAACCCTGAAAACAGGAATTAGAACTTAGAATGTAAAGAGCCGGGAGAAACGCCGCAACGTCCAACGTACTAACGACTCAGTAAGCTGTCGACCCTTGTGTCCAAACGTATTACAACGGAGGCGATGCTGTTATGCAAACTAATATCTTGGATCGAATCCAGAGAAGATATTCGGCTGATTGGTATTCCATCACTAATAGACATATTCCATCCTCTGGTTCACAAGCGAGCTTTTTTCTCTCACTGTCATTTCTTTTGCTATGACACCTGCATTTCGATGCTGGCTGACCTCGTACCTCCGCCTCTCAAGTAACACTGACTCACTCATTTCTCTACGTCTCGTCGCACTTGCGTACTGTGTTTCACGGCTATTTCCTCACTCTCAGGTCATTGGCCCAGTGGAATCAACTTGCATCTGATATCTTTCCAGCAAGTAAGAGCTGCAATAATTTAAACGGTATCCGTAATAAGGGCATCAGTCTCTCCACTCACGAAGTAAGTTACCCGAGGGTCATATGCTCAGCCCTTTCTTCCACATTCAGTACGGTATGGAGTAAGAAGCAAAGAAAATCCCAAACATTCATAATTTTTTTCATTTATTCTTTCAAGCCAGGAAGGTGGTAAGCTGGCTGAGTTGTTAGAATGTCAGAAAAAGAGCTGCAGTATTTCTACAACTTATGTTCTACGTTCAAATTCCGGGCTGGTCGATTTTGCCTGCTATGCATTCGTAATCGAAGAAGTACTTACCAGTTTAGCACTGATGTCAATGTACTCGACATATTCATTTTTCCCTAAAATTTCTGGTTTCTTGCCAGAATTTGAAACCTGGCTCATTATGTTTTGAGTTCAAATGTTACCGAGGTCTACTATGACATTTTATCCGTTCGGAGTCGATAAAATAAGTATCGGTTCAGCATTAAGGTTCCCCTAAAAATTACTGGCCACGTGACGAAATTTGAAACCAAAATTTCAAGCAACTTGGCTACTATCGTATTCGACTTTGGCTGCTATAGTAATCATTTTAACATTCCCTGAATGTTTGTGGCTATATATTATAATACCAATTTAATCAGAGACCATTTCAATGCATATTCGTCCATATTGAAAAACAATTCTGCAATTCTTCAGATGGTTGTATTTCATGCTACATGTTAATGGAATTTAGATTTTAGTGTCGATCTCATTCAATTGAATATGTTTTCCCTTTTATCATATGAATCCTGAAATGTATTTAGAATGGCAATAAAATATTAATGGACATTGGGGATTCTTATTTTAACATTTTACTCAAATAAATATTCATCCTCAGAAAGCAATTACAGAATCTTTAAATGTTCTCCTTGGGATATCAAACCCATAATTCTATACTAAAATGATTAAACAAGTTGCTAATTCTCAGAGTAGAATTAACAATGTTGATTATCGTATTAAATCTGGAGCTGTTGGTATCGTCATAAATCTGGATACTTTTTGTTTTGTTACATTTAAAATAGTTGTAATTTAACGTTATTTGTAAGCTGTGTTAAATTTCAATATATATTTGTAAATTAACTGCTGTCATGTTAACATTTGAAAGGGATTTAGATTACACTGACTGATAAAATATTCTGTATTCACAAAATTTTGCAACTAATTTGAGCTAACATACATTGAATTAAATAATTTACTGTAGAGTTGTTTTAAATACACATGCAAGGATTGAATAAAATTCAATGTTTCAATTTATGTTGGATTTTGGATTTAGACACAAGGCCAGCTATTCGGAGGAGAGGGAAAACTAGTCAATGAGATCAACTCCAATGTTTGATTTGTAAATTATTTCGTTGTCCGGGGAGAGATGAAAGTAAAAATTGATCTCGACAGCATTTGAACTCAGAACTAAACTAAATAGTGGCATTTTGTCCGACACTAACGAATCTTGTAATCCACCAAATTATTTTTGATTTATATATAATGGTTTGTGTGAAGGCACGTGACCTAGTGGTCAGAGTATTACGATCGCAAGATGGCAGCTTTGATTCCAGGATCGGGCTGTACATTGCGTTCTTGAACAAAACATTCTACATTGTACCTGTCTCCTTAGCTGAAAGTGAGTGATAGTTCCAAGGCCTTGAGTCGCGTTCAGGCGGAATGTTATGCTCTTGGATATATGCCATAGAAACAAGGAAAATTTCCCTTTGTTTCTTAAGACTCGAGACAGTAATGACCCGGAGATTTGCTAGTAACACTGAAGCAACATTTTCGAAATAATCTTTAGTTACCTTGCTTTTTACAATTTCTCCTACCTAATTTGATAATCCTGTTTTCAGAAATGCCTTCAGAAATTTTCTATCACGTTTCTTTGTTAAACAAAATTTATTATTATTATTTTTTTTTATCAAAACTTAGTTTTGCCATTAAATGCAGTACTGAAATAACAAAATCAAATGGTACTTTCTATTGTTTAACAAATATATTACATAAAATGATCTATTAATTACAGATCTTGGGATAGATATTTCTGTCAAATTGGAATTTCAGCTACTCATGGAGTGGACTTTCTCTTTGCTGCTTTGCGTGAATAACCTGCATCATGACAGTTCTTTGTAGACACCAGCAGTAGTCGGCCATCATGTTTATGTTCCACCTCCCTTGTTACCTAGTCTCCATGGTCTTGATGTCTTGGTGGAATTATTTTCCTGGCTCCTCACTCATTGCACTATGAATTTTAAGGAAGTAGTCTTGACGACTGCGCAGGAAAAGTACTTTTTCACTCATGTTGCGCGCCCAGTTCTCTAAAACTGCTTAACAGTGTCTGGACAAGTTCTTTGACTTTGTTTCGCTTCTCATGTAAAGTGTAGCATCCAGAAATATTGCAGAAGTGAGGAAGACTGTTTTGCATCGTATTCTCTCAAAATGGGTCATATTTCTGAAATACACAACATATAATTAATTAATTAATCATTTGGTTAATAGATTTTTGTTTGTTGATTGCTTATCAGAGTAGACGTACGCTTCTTCATCTCCCAATGAATAGCATAGATCAACTGCTTATAAAGCAGTCCCGAATTCACAAGAGATGTGGATTGGTGTCCACAATCAAACTTTGACTTCTTTCTATTCAACAAGTTTCTAATCCAGTGTATACAAGCTATTTTTATATCTTTATTTGCTTCAAGATTCATCGTTCCTAAAATGAACTGTTCAGTCCATTTGTATATACAACTGTTTAGCACATCGTTATCGTTCCAACTTCTAATCACGAGTGTCACGACGCATTTTCCTGCTATAGCATGCATTGCAACTAACTGTTAATATCGATTTTCAATGAACAGTAATAACATCCACCTCGCTCGTCATGATTCATCACCAAGCCTTTCATAAAAAACGCATATCGAAATTGAGAACAATTAATGAAACTTTCTATCCTGACGATCGATAATTGCGAAGAAAATTACATACTACTTGATCGTATTTCTGTGCACGATTTTGTTGCAAAATTGTAGGGTTGTCAAGAGTCACTTAAAGAGTTTGAGAACCAGCGAACACGACCTCTCCACTTTGAATTTCCACGTCTGAAAAGGTTAGAAAGTTTTTATTGTGAAACGGAAGTGCTAGCGAACTCTATACTAGAGATTTGAGACATAATTTGAAGTGGCGTAACATAAAATTTACAGGGGGAAATAGTATTTAGTGTGCGATACGCTAGCAGTGAACAGGTTCCATTACTTAGTTGGCTTTGAAAGATGCATGTATGTAGGGTCCATTAAGAGCTCGTGACCCTCACAGATGCAAAATCAGCCCAGCGTTGTGTAACAATTTGCGGTGATACTAAAGTGGCTACAAATTTTATATTCATAGAATTGCGCTTAATTCAATCAAAGCTAGTGAAAGAAAAGTATAGGTAATATTTAGTTGAAGTTGATGGTAGTAAAAAAAAATCTTGTTAAATAATTATATCAGATTTATTGGTTAATTTTGTTGTTTATAATATATGTCAATATATATGTATATACATATACACACACATACACATACATGCATGTATTTACACATCTACATACAAGTGTATACATTAATATTTACATATATGGTATACCAGAGAAATTTCATATATATTTATTATCCGACAAGATGTATAACGACGATTGTATGTATGTAGTTACATATGAATTTATTACCCAATATCCGTCGTTCAAAGACAAAAATTCATTTGTTAGATCAAACGAATAACCCGCTCCTAAATTATAGTGTCAGTGACTGCGCATTAGACAGACATGTGTATACTTATGTAATTCTCAGGCAAAATCAGGGTAGTGCAAACGTTGAGAGAGTGTACGTTTATAGTTAAGTGTACAATACACCCGACGAGCTAGCGTACATTTTCTGTATTAGGCATTTTCACTCACAAGGTATGAGTCGACACGAAGCCATGACAAATGACGGTTACCGATGAATTCAGGCGGGGAAATCGGTCTGGATCCTTGGGGTTGAAAAGCAGACTTCTTGAACCTCTCTCTCTCTCTCTCTCTCTCTCTCTCTCTCTC
>NC_068992.1:56985902-56986944 GCF_001194135.2 Octopus bimaculoides
ATATATATATATGCATGTATGTATGTATGTATGTATGTATGTATACAACACTGGATTGCGAAGAATCTATACATAGCAGTATGTAACTATTGGGTTAAAGGCTCCCTTTTAGTAAAAGGCTGCTCGTTGAATTCGAACGCATATCTCCAGTAGAACTCTACCAGTGGACCACAGCAAATCTTCGGGTTTCTTTGCAGATTCTAATAACTATTCTTACAAGGAAAAATTGTATGTCGTTAGCGTCTAAATAGTTTATAAACTTTCGAGATCATTATTTTACGTTCTCTCGAAATTTATAAATACATATAGCATCAACAACGCGTGTTGTGTTTTAACGTATATATATATACATATATGTGTGTTTGTATGTATATACACATACATACACATATATGAATATATGTACAACCGCGCTGTGATAAGCCTATACAGTTCCAGAGTCATAATTTGAATCAACCAAGTAAATAATACACTCGAAATATAGAAATCGTACAAGTAACAACACTTGTTTCCCATGCATTATGCATTACACAATCTCTACCACTTAAGTAAGAAGACTCGAATGAAATTCATTGCAATAAATAAATATATAGAATACTTGCATATGTTTCACAAAGGAATAATTGAGAAAGTGTAAGGAAAATGCTTAGAAATATAATTTAGAATATTTTCTGAAGAGATGTAATATAATGTCTTATATATATATACCGTAAATTTTGGTGGATTTCGGTTCATAATGGTGTACGCTGTATTCTTTTGTTTTAATTTGGATTTAAATACAAAGGTATTATATCCGATTATATATTTATTGATAAGGTTTGAAACTAATTATTATTATTATTATTATTATTATTATTATTATATATACATCTTTTTTTTGGAAGAACTCTATTCTATAGATATTCATTTGAAATGTGGAGATAAAGGAACAATTACTCTGCTCGTATGACGTGTGTGTATGCGTATGGGTTTGTGTTCACTTAAACATACGCAGTGTATATATATATATATATATATATATATATATATATATATATATATA
>NC_068992.1:56987277-56994501 GCF_001194135.2 Octopus bimaculoides
TATATATATATATATAATATCTATTTTCACATCTATTTATCTATATTTGTCTGGGTGTGCGTACGTGCGTGCGTGCGTGCGTGTGTGTGTGTGTGTGCGTCGGTGCAATATGCATTTTCATACATGCGATCATTGTAATAATCAGAACCATTCTTTAGCTAAACTTCAATGGTAGCAACAACAACGAAGTTACCGGTAATAGTTCAGGTTACCTTAAAACTTTGTAACAATGTTGCACCAAATTCTTTCAAAACTTTGGCACAAAGCCACCAAGTTTGGGTTGGTTGGGGTTTGTCGATTATATCAACCCCAATTCTTGACTGGTACTTCATTTTTACAAACCAGAATGGATGGAAAACACAATGAACCTCGACGGAATTTACACTATATGCCCGCAAAGCGCCAGAAGAAATACCCCTAAGCATTTTATCAGATGCGTTAACTATTGTCATTTTGTGGTTTTTGATTTCGAATTTTGGTCAGCAATTTTATGGAACAGACACAAGCCGATTACATCTACTCTAGTATTTCACTGGAGTAAATGTAATCTATTATCAACACCGAAAGGATGAAAGATGAAGTCCACCTTGACACCAGGACAGCAATTTAATGTTGAGGGTGGCCAGTCAATCACGAGCTAAGGTTTCCGTCAACTCGCTTTATTTATATATTTACTAATTTTGGGATGAGTAGAGTCGAGGACAGCGACCCTAGGTACTTATATAATATTTATTCTATCGACCTCGAAAGACTTAATGGCAATATTAACCTTGACAGGACTTGATCCCAGAATGTAAAGAACCGGAAGGAAGGACACTGAATACTTTCTCCGACGTGATAACGAATTCGCCAGCTCACTACATTTGTCTGCCTTAATGTTGTTTCTAAATTTTGGCACAGGGACTGCTGTTTTAGGGGTGGGGCAAGCTGGTTACATCGACCCCAGTGTTTAACTGGTACTTATTTTATCGAGCTCGAAGGGATGAAAGGCAAAGTCAACCTCGGCGGAATTCGAATGCAGAACGTGAAGACGGACGAGAAGTCGCTAAACATATTGCTCGGGATGCTAACGATTCTGTCAGCACGCCGCCACTTTTGCTGCTATTAATATTGGTTTAAAATTTTGGCACAAGGCTACCAAGTTCGAGAGAGGAGGTATGTCGATTACATCGACCCAAGAGCTCAACATTTATATATTTTATCGACCCTGAAGGGATGAAAGACCATGTCCTTCTCAGTGGAATTTGAACTCATAATGTAAAGAGCCGGAAGAAATAACACGCCGTATTTATTTTCTCCAACGTGCTAACAATTCCGCCAGCTCACTACATGTTGCCTTAATATTTCCACATATTTTTTTAATATTACTGCCATTAGTGGTGTTGGACAATGAATTTAGTTTACGTTATAGATCACCCGATTTTAACAAAACCATTAGAAAACTAGAACTCATTGAATTTCAGAATATGTTGCTGCTCCCCGAATTGAAAACCTGCTAAATTCACAAGATTTCAAAAACAATTCAAGAATACAATTTTTAAACAAAGCTTTCTGTATAGAATAGATCTTAGTATATAGTATAATTGTCCAATTAGTTTTAAACATACATATGCCAACACACCTTTATATGAATATGTGTGTGTGTGAGTATGCTTGCATATTGTTTATATGCAGAATGTCCATGCACACATAAATACGCACACAGGCTCACTGTGACATATACATTATAGATTAACTATAGATTAGTTGTACATCCAACACAAGGTGAAGCTTGAAAATAAAATAAGACTAAGACATTTAAATCCACACATCCACACCTATATGCTGCTTCACTTCATCTTCACACGCCTCATTCTATTATCTATAAGATTTACATAATTTAATACAGATTATACATCACTTTTTAGAATACAATACACGTCAAATTACATATATGAACATTGTTATTGAGATTTTGGATTCAATAGCGTTCTTTGTGACCTATGTTAAAGTGATTCATTAATTTCATAGAATCGTTGCAATTGTTTTTGTTTTTTGTTTTTTTTTTTCTTAATATAATTTGCTATTGAACCCCCTCGTAAGTGCTTTGTACAAAAATGAACAAGAGAATGTTTAGTGATATAACTATGCAATATCTAGCTGTATAATTAGGATACACATAGTCACTCTCTCGCTCTTTCCTCTCTCTCCCCCCTCTATCTCTCTCACACACACATACATATAAGCACTCACGTACGCTCACCCTCTCATAGTTATATTGAAAGCCATATATATTTGTATGTTTATGTATTTTATGTATACACATAAATATATGTGTATATGTATATAAGCCTATATATATAAGTGTGTGCGTGCGCGCGTATATATATATATATATATATATATATATATATATATATATATATATATATATATATATATATATATATATATATAAAACAAATAATAAATGAGTATATGCATATATACGTACAGGTATGTGCATAACTACGTCTACCTGTATATATAGGTGCATACCTGGGTACAGGACATTGCAAACAAAAGGTAGACAAAAAAATAATAATAACCAGACTACAGAAAACACACAGGCCATATAGAGAACATTTTCCTTCATCAGCTACCCCCATTCTAACACAGGCGATTCGAAGAGTCGGACAGGACGCATCGTTAAAATGGCTCTTCCCATGGACCGCAAATTAAATTTGTATACACAAACTAATTTTGTACCATGGAGGAATGTAGTGGCGGACACAAAACAAGACAGGAAAACAAACGGAAAAGAAAACAAGATATAATCCCGTAAATAAATGCAGGAGTAGAAATGCCTTTAGACATAGTCTCTGAATATTTATAGCTTATCTGTACTAAAAACAGCAACAATCACATTAATAACAGTAGCAAAATAACTCGATCATTACTCATATTTGTTGAGTAAAGAAGAATGAATGATATCATATTTAGTGAATGTAATAAGTAAAGTGTACGCATGTAAGTACGGTGAAGTGTTTAAACAGATTCCAATATTTCACATGTATTTTTCAGGATTGAGTGGCCAAAATTTTACCTTTCTACCAAATGGAGATGGTCCAGCTCGTTACAGAATTTTGAATTATCGCCAGAAGTCTTTAAATCAATTTGAATGGAACAGTGTGGGTTTCTTTAAAGACGGAAAACTCAGAGATGTAAGTTATCGATTTCAACTGAAAACCTCTTACCTATCTATCTATCTATCTATCTATCTATCTTTCTCTATATATATTTATATTTATTAAATTATATCCAATTTTTAAGCCCAGTTTTACATAGGTGAAATCTTTTCAGATTTATATAACACATATAATTATAATTGCTTGGCCTCCAAATGTAGCGATTTGTCATGTAGCTAGATATTTGCATAACATAGATTTAAAAATACATGCCCCATGTCGAATCCAGCCAAATCAAAAGTATATATTATTTACATCTACAAATAAGGTACGCCATATCAATGGGGTTAATATAATCGACTAACTCACTCGTCTCAAAATTGCTTGCCTTTTGTCTAAATCAGAAATAATCTTTCTTGTTAAGCATTAAGACATTAACTGTCAGATTAAACTCCATGGTCATTCCAATAATGATGTTAATTACTCACCAAAAATTAGAAAATTTTTTGAGCGCCATCGTGATGGACATTCAAAAAATTTAGATATCTAATTAAAAAGTTACTTATACTATAGTTTCAACAACTTATTAGGTTGTGCATGTTCAGCTTCATTTGTATATATATATATATATATATATATATATATATATATATGAGTGATTGGCATGGCTGGCCTGCCAATCATGGCTGGCCTGATTGGCACTCGGTTTGTTGTGGCATTTGTTTCAGTTTATTCGATCAATCGAACAGCTAGAAACTAAAATTAACTCGCAAATGGTTGACTTTTCCCCGGATACGCATACCATTCAACGGAGTTCTTACGGATATTCAGCATGACACAGAATGGGACAAGACTGGCCCTTACAGTTAAAGGTACCACTCAATTCTGCCAGCTGAATGGACTACAGGAACATGAAATAAAATGTCTTGCTTAAGAACACAATGCGCCACCGGGAATCGAACTCGTAACCTTGTGATCGTGAGCCGAATACATTAACCACTAAATACGCGCTGCCATGCGCGCGTGCACACACACTCATATGATATATAATATTTATGTCAGTGTGTGTGTAAGTGTGTCTGTGCGTGTATCTGTGTATGAATGCACACTGCGTAGTGCTCAAGAGATTTGAACTTGAACTGGTAGAGGAGTAAATGTAAGGACAAGCAAGTTAGGCAAGTCGATAAACAAAACATATTAAATACATTTAATAAAAAAAATGTGCATATGTTTACATATAAAGTGGTCCGACTTACACAGAATAGAAATGATATCAGGAATTATAGGGGTTCAATAAGAGTTTTACGAGTTCGATCGCTGTTTCTGAGGGCTCGAGGGTCCAATTTACAATCATTATTTTGGACCACCAAACCTCAAGAAACAGTTGTTAGACTGGTAAAACTCTTACACACACACACACATACACACACGCGCACGCGCACGCAAAGTACTCCATCTGGTGAGAGATGAATATTATTTATTTAAAAGACACAATACGATTCTTTAAGTGCTACTAATAGTTTCACACGCTGAGAAATACCGCAAACATATTCATCAGGAACAAACCACATGTCACAAACTAAAAGAAATAATTGAATAAGAGAAGAAGCGCGAAAAGCTGGGAAGAAGCATATAGAAAATACGGAAGATTAAAAAACGGAAAACGAAAACTCAATAACTGAAAAGTGAAAAGGCAAAAGCGTTATTCTTCTGAGACTTTAAATTATAAGGTTGGAAAGATATCAACAAGTTAATCAGGTATAAGCGGAATTTTTCAATTCTTCAAAATATATTCAAACGTATGTTTGCAATACAGTTTTCGACTACCAGGTTCATTCACAAGACATCGGTCACCCAGCCCAGGAAGTGTAGTAGAAAACATTAGTCCAAGGCACCGAGCAGAGGGACCGAACCAAGTACCATTAATTTGGGCACATCACCATGTTTTCTGTCTTATGTTAAAGTAATAGCAGACATGGAAAGAGAGAAGAGCTTTGAAGTACTGGGAATGGTTATTGAAAAATTAATGCAACGCGTTCATAAATTATTCTTACATTTGTGATAAAACAATTCATAATCGCAACAGTCTGATTTATATTTATGTATATATAAAACTGATTACGTTAGTCTGAGGAATTTTAACATCTGGTGACTGTTATGAATATAAATTATATCGCTTCCTCTTGTGCATTCTCATTGACTTGTTTCAATCGTTGGACTGCAGCCATACTGAAGCACACCGTCTTCTTAGTCGGTCGAATTGACCCCAGTATTTCATTTTAAGCGCGGTGGTTGTGCTATCGCTTTCTTCTCCTGAAAGCTAAGTTACAGAGACGCAAAGAAACCGACAGCAATTGGCCAGTGATGTAAGTGACAGACAGAAGTACTAACAAACATACACATACACACGTCCTCCCAAAGATTTCTAAATTCTGATGACGTCAACAACATACAATTCTCAATGGTGAGAACAACAGTTCTAAATTACAGGATGGGTCAAAATCACGCACCAAAATATTTGATTTTTAAAATTTGTATTAAGTTATAATTATTCATTTTGTTCATCATTTACAAGTACGGGAAGTGAATTAAAAGTAAAGTTACATTCTCGCGTCATACCGACTCATATGGCCCGGCTTCTCGGTTTCATGGCGTATATATTCCTCACCTGGAAGGGACGTCGCTCCGTCGTAGGATTACTCATTTTTGCCTGCTAAGTGGATTGCAGCAACGTGAAATGAAATGTTTTTCTCAAGAACACAACGCGTCCAGGAGTCGAAACCACAATCTTATGATCATGAGACCAACAACCTAACCACTAAACCACGCACCTCCATTGTACACTTACGTGTGTATTCATCATTATTTTATGTATTTTATTTCATTATTCAATTTTAGAAAACTTAAAGCATATTTCTGAGAATTCTGGAGAGTCTTCAACTTATTCTGTGCCTTCATACAATCAATTTCCGGGCAATATGATATTGCTGTTATCGTTTTTCTTTGTTGCAAACATGAATAATGAATGAATCCTTTCACAGACCTCCATACAGTGACACTAACATTTTAGGGTGCTATGGTGGGTTTAGGTGGTTGTTTAGCTGACTCTCCTGCATCTAATCACTGACCTGTTCTCCTGCTGTTGTCAAAGAGTATCCATTTCTCATCACAAGTAGTGATTTGATGCAAAAATGGTCTTTTTCCAATCGAGAAAGCAATAAAGAGTACACTTCGAGGTATCTGGTTTTTTTTTTTAGTCTCGTCCAGTTCATATGGAACAAATCTATCCGTTTCCTTGCCTTTTCCAATTTCCGCAGGTGTCCAAAAGCAGTTGTGCGAGATGTTTGGAGCTCTGATAAAAGTTTTCGAACCTTTGTTCTCGGATTTTGTTCAACCAAAGCATTTAATCCATTATGCCGAATAACTGATTTTGGCCTACCCATTGGATTATTTTCAAGGCTATCATCTCCTAAACGAGATCTTTGGAACCATCTCTGAACAGTTCTGATGTCAACAAAACCATTACCTGAGGCCCTCTTCATATTCCGTAGAGCTTCTGCGGCAGAGTGACCCAGTTTGTACTCATACGAGAAAATCACTCAACATAGTTTGGTTGTTATCATTTTCATAAGGTCTGTGGGTACGAATTTTGTATACCAATATTGTTGGAAAAGAAATAGAGCCAAGATTAAATGCAAGGTATACATAATTGAGTGTTTAAGTGACTGAAATAACAAATAATTAAAAATGCGACATTTCATGCGAAACGACCTAATATATAATATAGGTAATTAATTTACACTTGGGTAATCATCTGGTAGTATTCTGATGAAAAGAACGTTCACCGTCTTCGGCTACCTAATGACAGAAATGCCACTGGATTTACTCCAGGAATTCCTCCGTGTCTGTGGATTATATAACACGAAAGAAAGAGAAAATGGAATTCACGAGATTCTTTGTTAATCACTACGATCGTTTTGACCCATCTTGCATCAGTCACTGGCGGGTAAGATTCTGGACAACTGGTGAATTCCATTTTCTATTTCTCTCCCTTGTTATGTTTTATATATATATATAT
>NC_068992.1:56995242-56996823 GCF_001194135.2 Octopus bimaculoides
ATATATATATATATATATATATATATATACTTGTGTTTGCTAGTGCTCATTTGTATATATATATATATATATCACAAATATTAGTGTATGAGTATGTATATGTATGTGGGTGATTATACAAATTCTGTGGATGTGTTTTGTTGAAAAGAATGAATTAGCATATTTCACAATCCATTCTGAAATTTGACAAGCTTACTGCATAATTTTCTTTTGTTTTTCTCTGTAATTCTCTATTATATATTTAAAACTATAGAAAAACGTTTATCTAGTGCATTCTTTGTGCTTGAAGTATCAGTTTTGCCAAATATCTTGTTCATCTCGACATAGTTTTATCTATTCTTCTTTTTTCTTACACTTCTTAAAGACTACTCTTTGTATACTAACTGTGTACTGTTAAAACTCATTATCTTTCTAATACATCAAACATTAAGTGCAGTAAATATACAGAAGAGAAGATATTATCCAGAACTGAAACAACGTGTAACAGTCGATAAATGGCGTATGATGTTATATAAATGTACACTAAATGTGTTTGTGTATATAACATTTAAAAAAAATCGAGATAGAAACGAAGCAAAACCGGGAACGAAGCAAATCCGGTAACTGAACCATTGAATGCCTAACATGTATTTCTGATCATGTCTTTAATGTCCCTTCCATTGAATATCCATCCATACATCAATCTTCTTTGAGCGCTCTTTCTAGGAGAGTCGTGGTGGTAGAGACCTCAGGCACCTCCTCTATTAGAAGCAACCATCATTACACTTTCTTGTAATTCTTCCCTGCAGCAGGATTTTAATCGCATGCCTTTATTACTGGTGCTATGACCTCTGAATGCGTAGATGGAGAAATTCCACCTGGAGGGACTACTTGATCTTCGAGCTACGCATTCTGACGAGTAACGTCACACCAGAGATTCTTCGGAGTACATCATTTTCGTTCTCCTGCGTTTGCGATCGTATTCTTTCTGTCATTAGATAACATTCATAACCGTTGGTGAGGATAGGGACGAAAACTGAATTTACTGAAATTTACCTATTTGTTTTAGATGCATATGATGTGCGTGAGCAATTTACCTCAGTAGATTAATTTTTATATTGAAAGTAGGCAAATTTTCCCCATCTATTCCTGTACAACGCCGTGCATCTTCTTATTGATTATCTAATCACTATTTCGGCAAGTACGATGAAGTGTATATTTCGCTCGGGGGATCTTACAGAAGTGCAATTTGTGCAGAGCTATCTCCAGTATTTGTAAAAATGATTCAGCTAATATCAATCATGGAAGTGATGGTGTCTTTTCCTCAGTAATCCGTATTTATAATGCTTTTATTCTTTTATACTTTTATTCTTTTATTCTTTTATTCTTTAATTTGTTTCAGTCATTTTACTGTGGCCATACTGGAGCACCGCCTTTAGTCGAACAAGTAGACCCCAGAACTTATTGTTTGTTTGCCTAGTACTTATTCTATTGGTCTCTTTACCGAACCGCTAAATGACGGGGACGTAAACACACCACCATCGGTTGTTAAGCGATGGTGGGGAGACAGACACACAAACACACACACACACACACACACAC
>NC_068992.1:56997013-56997735 GCF_001194135.2 Octopus bimaculoides
ATATATATATGTATATACGACGGGCTTCTTTCAGTTTCCGTCTACCAAATCCACTCACAAGGCTAATTTCATTCATGTTAAATCTTAAATATATTTCCTTTTCTTTTATATTTACATATCCCTTCTTTGTAACGTCTTTCTTTCACTTTTAACATATATTTTACTTCTCCCTTTCTCTCTCTTTCTATCTATCTCTCTACCTCTCTCTTTCTATCAATCTATCTCTCTCTTTCCTTCTCTCTCTATCTATCTATTTATCTATCTTTCTATTCATTTCAGATGAATATGTCAATGATACAGTTTCGTCTGGAGGAACCAAATCACCCGGAATCCGTTTGCAGTAAACAGTGCGTCCAAGGTCAAGCCAAGACATTTCTGAAAGGTCATACCTGCTGTTGGACTTGCCTCAACTGTACAAAATATCAGTTTCTTCCAACAAAGTACGAGTGTAAAGACTGTCCAATGGGGACTCTTCCTAGTCTTAACCAAACATACTGTGTTAAAATAGCAGAGATCTACCTCAGTGTAGATGACGGGATTGCTATTGGCGCAATGGTGTTCTCTTCATTAGGAATTGTTGCATCTATATTCGTAATTATTGTTTTCATAAGGTAAATATTCACTATCTATCTATCTATCTATCTATCTATCTATCTATCTATCTATCTATCTATCTATCTTTTCTAATACTCTTCTGCATAATATATATATATATATATATA
>NC_068992.1:56998062-57005243 GCF_001194135.2 Octopus bimaculoides
TGTGTGTGTGTGTGTGTGTGTGTGTGTGTGTGTGTGTCCTAATTTATAGACAAGCTGTGTGCACCATTTTGATCCCCACTCGGGAAGTGTAATACTCACACGTGGTATTGTTACCATATGCATATTGTACAAAAAATATTTTCCATCGTTTATCAAGTGTTTTAGCCTTATGATCTGGGCTTTTAAACTAAAGCAAATGTATCGGTCTTTTGACATATTAGAATACAATTACACTTGGGAGGTTTTGTATAGATATAACTTCATTATTCTCTTTGCAAACTTTTCCTGTGTATCTCGACTGAAGCGGATACAGTATGAAATATTAGTTACTGAACATCGAATAGACTAAACGCTTGAGAAACGAGTTTTCTCCATATTCAATAATCCTATATAGTGAACTATGAAAGTAAAAGTCCTAACCGCTTGTCATTCATATAAAATAATCATAAGCCCTTTCTCAAGACCTCTTCATTAGAAGGAAGCCGTGTGTATTCATGCTGACAGCTCGTTCGTTCATTCATTATGCAGATTCCGAAATTAACAATTGGAACCTCATCCAAGAAATGCTTGAATTCGTTTTCTTTATCTTCGGAGTGTGTATAAATATAATTTGCAGAAACTATTTTTCAATAACGGTAATATTCACATGCATCTTCTGCTAGATAAGGAGATTCAATCCTATACAATTCTGTGAATTTCTTTGTCTCTTCCATTCAATCGATGGCAACGTTTATCGTGAGTAACAAATAAGCCACCGTGCAGACACTTTATTGATATTTAAAGTGTTATATTGGCCAGCAGTCGAATATGCAGGGCACTGCTCTGTGGCTGTTGATTATCAAGGCCTGCAATACACTAGAATTTCATAGAATAGAGTTAATCTCATTCTTAGAGTTTGCTCTAAGGTTTCTTTGCCAGTTTTCAAAGGTACTTTCCACTGTAATTTTCCCAGGAAATTACTATTAATGAAATCTAATGTTACGAATGAAAAGTTATTTATGTGAACACAATAAGAATTTCTAGATGTCGTTACGTGTCTATTGTGTGTATTGGTTATTATTATATTTGCCAACAGGAATTTAATTTCAATTTGGTATTAAGGATATAAGTGAGAACCAATCAACGACCCACGCATTAACGAATACTTATAAGACGGCAAATATAATATAACACGGTAAATAGCTCATTGATACCACGAGGCGTGTCCTATAGAAGTGAACGAAAAGGCCAATTACAATGTGTATATGCACGTATATATATATATATATATATACACGTGCATATACTCACAGATATGTACGTGTGTATGCGTATGTGTATGCTATTAACTTCGCTCGTATATTTCTTTCATTACTTTTTACTCGCGGCTTATATGATCACAAACTTAACTGGAAACTATACTTACTGAAGGAAAGCGAATATAAATATACATGAACACTGTTCATAAACCGCCGTTGCTGTACTTTCACTAAATATTCATTATTTTTTGTGTAATAAACGGATATTCTTTGCAACTATACAATAGACAGGAAGTCAAATTAACAATCAGCTTGTGATGAAATTTTCCATATCAATACGCATAGTATAAGCTGGCATGATGAGTATGTACCTGCCTTTAGAATGCAAATCTCAATAACCTCACACTGCATAAGCGGTTTAGTGCCCAAGAATATTTTATGTAAGTCCGGTACACAACAAACACCACAAACCAACAGCGGAATAGATACAATATATACTAACATTCATATATGTATATATACATAATAGAACAGGTAAACAACATGCACCGGCTTAAATTATGACATGCTTATACAGATCTCAGAGAAAATAAATGCATAAAAGAGTATAAATCGCTGAAGGTTATTAAAGGTTGCGATATGGAGCTTCTTAATAAAATGGTTAACACATTTACGCAGTGCTGTTTTAAATCAAGCACACACTGGGTAGTTGCTCAGGAGCCTCACAGACTTAAGGTTCCAGTTATGATCTATGAATGACGTGCCTTGTTGTCAAGAAGTAAATGTTATAGGGCCGAGTGCATCGATTTGCCGCGGCACTATACTATTGCTAATATTATCTGTAGTGAATATTTTTAATTAATAATATTCACAACAATGATATAGGCGATTCCAAGTTTACTAGCACGAAGCATAAGGTTGCGCGAAATATATAAGCACCGTGTGGACTGGTTTTGGCACAAAACAAACCAGAACGCTAGTGGACTAATAACGTGGCAAATTTTCCTTTAGTAGCTCATACTGATGAAGGTTGAGGCCCATTGGGCCAACACCTAAAACCATGGTATATGAGAATCTGAATGGTATAATTTTTAGTGATATGTTTTTCAATTTCTTAACTTTTTATCCATTTTCTCGCTTACACTTATTTTCTGTTATTTTTGTCCTTTTCGGTGGTTGATTTGTGACTTTAACTGCTATTTCTAAACAGGTTGATGATTCGCGCATCCCTGTGCTTTGTGCTAACTGTTAATTTTATAGCTATATAATGCTATTTAATCTGTTGTTAATATTATCAATTGAAAATATTTAGCACAGTTAATATTAACAATAGTAATATCTTATTTCGAATGTGAGCATTTGAATATTTGTTTACATATGTGTGTGTGTGTGTGTCTGTGTGTGTGTGTGTGTGTGTGTGTGTGTGTGTGTGTGTTTGGGTCTCTGTGTGTGTCTATGTTTGTGCATACGTGTATGTGTGTGTTTGCATATAGTCTCTCTCTCTCTCTCATTCTCTCTCTATATATGTGTGTGTGTGTATATGTGTATATATATATATGTGTGTGTGTGTGTGTGTATGTGTGTGTGTGTGTGTGTATGTGTGTATGTATATATGTATGGGTATGTTATAATTATGATCATCATTATTATTAACAGAATCAAATTTGGCCGGTCGGCAGATTTGTTACAGCGCCGTTCATAAGACTTTCTGACATTCCTTTCGGCTTTTACCGACCATAGTACAAATTCCGCCTTTCGTCCCTCTGAAATATATATATCTGTGTATATATACACACATACACACACAAACACACACGCACACGCACACACATACACACGCACACACACACACGTATATACATACATACATACATACATACATACATACATACATACATACATACATACATTCGTAAGTACATACATGCACACATACATACCTGTATGTATATTTTATTCTCATAATATCTTATTCTCGTAACTTCTGATATAAACAAAATATGCCCGGCGTTATCTCCACCTGCTTTCATGGTCCAGCGAGGATTATTACGATAATGGTAATACTTTCTTGTCAATACCCCAACAAGTATGATAGGCACAACCGCATATCTCTATGTTTAAATAATGTGATAACTTTATTCTTGTCAATAAATGCTATGATCGAATCAGTACATTCGGTAGAATTCTAAAAGCATCTTTCATGTCAAATCATTATTTTCTTCTATTTCCAGATATAGTGCAACACCAGTGGTGAAAGCATCAGGGCGAGAGCTCAGTTTCGTCTTATTGATTGGCATTTTCATGTGTTATTGTATGACTTTCCTTGTAGTGGCAAAACCAAATGCCTTTACATGTGGCTCACAGCAGTTTGGAATCGGTTTATGTTTTGCCATAACGTACGCCGCAATTTTAACCAAGACAAATCGAATAGCACGGATCTTCCGTGCCGGTAAGCGCACCGCAAAACGGCCTAAGTTCATTAGTCCAAGATCTCAACTATTTATTTGCGGTTCACTAGTATCACTGCAGCTAGCAATTGGTGTTATTTGGTTACTTATGAGCCCACCTAAAGCAATTCCATTCTATGCTAATCGTAATGACCACCAACTAATATGTAAAGCGGCTCAAGGTTTTTCCTATATGATTGGCTTTAGCTACCCTATATTTTTAGTCAATATCTGCACAGTTTACGCTGTGCTAACGAGGAAAATACCAGAAGCGTTTAATGAATCAAAATATATAGGATTCACAATGTATACAACTTTTATTATATGGCTCGCATTTGTTCCAATATATTTTACAACAGCACACAATATCGAAGTCAGAATGGCTACCATGTGCTTCTCAATCAGCCTGAGCGCTACAGTCGCATTGGTTTGTATGTTCACTCCGAAATTATACATTATTTTACTTCATCCTGAAAAAAATGTGCGTCAGTCTATGATGACATCCAAAGTATTGATTGCTAAAACGAATTCTTCGGCAATTAGAGTGGACTCCGGTACACAATCAGATGGTATGTATAATTATTTAAAATTCTTGCTCTTTTAAATAAAAAAAGAAATAATGTTTTTATTAAGGCAGAAATGTAAACACGTCGGACAAACTGCTTAGCAGCATTTCATCTGTCTTTCATTTCCGAATTTAGATTCAGCCGAGATCGACTTTGTCTTACACCCTTTCGGTGTTCATAATATTGACTTTAAATTTTGGCACAAGAGCAGCAAGTTCAAGGAAGGAAATGAGTCGATTACGTGACCCCATTGCTCAGCTGGTACTTATTTTATCGATCTCTAGAGATTGAAAGGCAAAGTCGACCTCGGCGGAATTTGAACTCAGAACATAAAGGTAGACGAAATCCCGTTAAGCGTGTTGCCCTGCCTCTCAACGATTCTGCTAGGTCACCGCCTTCCCGGGGTTGGTATTATTAGTACTAGTCAAGCACTGGAGTCAATGCAATCGACTTCGTCACTCCTCAAACTGGCTGATCTTCTGCCAAATTAATGAAGCATTATTGATTTGCATACAAGTGTGTTGCAATGGCGGAACTGTTTGAACTTGTAAGAAAACGCCTTACGTTAATTTTCCTGATTCTTTATCTTCTCGGTTCAAATCTCTCCGTAGGCAGCTTTCCTTCTCTATGCTGTCACTAAAACAAACTCTTCATTAAACACTAGGATCAACTTCTCCGTTTCCTACAAAATTGCTGACCTTGTGCTTAAACTAGAAATCACTGGTGGGTTCCAGTTTTTGCACAAGGTGAGAAATTTCGGCGGAAGGGGTAAACTGATGACATCGGTCCCAGTACTCAACTAGTACATATATTACTAACCCTTATATTTATCGATCCTGACATGACGAATTCGAGTTCAGAATGTAAAGGCAGGTGAAATGCTTCTAAGAAACCATTATTAATTCGTTTATTTACTTTTATGCAATGGCAGATTTATCTAAGCCTCCGTAAAAGATTACAGTATAGTATTTATTGCGGATCTTTACGTCTTCATTTCAAATCGCGCTTAACCTGGTGAATAAAACAAAACCCCCATCAAGTACATGAGTACGTTTCATCGATTATATCCTTCACCAAAATACATGACCTTGTTCCAGAGTTAGAAAATCAATATATGAGTCCTCGTCTCTGATTTCAATGTTTTAGCTATTCTGTCGCATGTAAATACGATAAACTAATTATAGTTTGAAGAAAGTTAATTAAATTGACATTTAAATATAGGAAGGTAATCGATGAAAATAAATCAAAGCGTGATTTTCTTTAGTTCTGAAGTATACCATAAGTTTGATAATGGTACAGATAAAACTCTTCTTCTTCTTCTTCTTCTTCTTCTTCTTCTTCTTCTTCTTCTTCTTCTTCTTCTTCTTCTTCTCCTTCTCCTCCTCCTCCTCCTCCTCCTCCTCCTCCTCCTCCTCCTCCTTCTTCTTCTTCCTCTTCTTCTTCTTCACCTAGTTTCATGACAGACTTAACCAGCCACCCGGTTTAACACCACCTTGGGTGCCTTTACGTGATTCCATTCTGCTGCAAGCACTCAACACAAGTCTCTGCTTTCAGCAAATATTTTCTTATTTTCCCCAATAGGCCATGCAATGGCATTCTCTACAGATAATAAGAAAAGAAAATCCTGAACTCATAGACATGTACAGTGGAAAAAGTTTAGAAGGAATTGAGGTGGAGGAGGATAACTTTAGACAATAATTCAAATGTTCATCGTATTTTTTTGGGGGGGGATAATGATAATCAAAACCAGTTCATCAGATTTACAATGAAGGATGTGAGACAACAGACAAACCTAATTCGAACCAAACTACTCGAACTTTAAAAAAAGAATGAAATATTGAACAGAGTGGGTCAAGATCTTTTGATTGAAGGAAAGCGTGATCAAGACTGGAACGCCTTGCGGTGTTAAACCGCCATTATGATTAATCTGGTGCTAAACAACAACAATGATGTTAATTATATTCTTATTCGTATATATTTTCAATAGGGTGCAAATCTAAAAGCAAGGTTTACAAGGAACGGATATTTTCTCACGTTTTTCTGGTTGTTCCGTTCTATAAAGCCAGTGTAGCCCAAGGGAAACGAAAGTCATCAAACGGTTTAACATGAGGTATCCTTAACATGTTGCCCACAAAATGGAGGTTAAATATTACGAGATAGTCATTAGGACTTCGTCCCTCAATTCTAGCTTTTGGTATCCCTAACTTGTTGTTGTTGTTTTTATTGCTGTTTAGCCGTAAATCAGTCTTGTTTGAGGAGGCAAATGATCAACGACACCCCACACTTGGCTACCTATCCTGTTTTTCAGTCTTCGCAGGGCCACATTATCTTTCTTATTTAAGTAGACGCTTATTCGTAACAAGTTTGGCTTATATTTCTAGCTGTTAATTCGGACATGTACGTACTCATATGTAGTCTCAGCAGTAAATTTTGATATACATTTGTAAAATCAGTAGAACATCAAACCAGTAGCTTGATAATATCGGCCTAGTGCAGAAATAAAATGTATGGTGCCATTTAATTATGATATTTGCCGAGCTCGATTTGACCGTTCTTTATTAAGTGTTTGATAAACCACAATAGTCAAATACTGTGGTAGGCTATATTTGACTATAACCTTCCATCAGAAAGTTGTACTTCCTGTATCTTTGTAAGAAACCAGTATTTGATATAGATCAGTAGACAGGAAGAATCTTCAAAAATGAATTGTGGCATTTGCTCTACATTCAATTAGCTCTACGTTCAAATTCCACCTAAAACCAATTTTACCTGTCTGTTTCCGGTGTCATTAAAATATCAATCTATTCCTTTCTATCCACGAATTTGTAGATTTCTACATAATCTAAAAAAGACTCATAGATGACACGAGAGTGCATAGGGGCGTATATAAATCTCTCTCTCTCTCTCTCTCTCTCTCTCTCTCTCTCTCT
>NC_068992.1:57005729-57006779 GCF_001194135.2 Octopus bimaculoides
TGTGTGTGTGTGTGTGTGTGTGTGTGTGTGTGTGTGTGTGTGTGTGTGTGTGTGTGTGTGTGTGTGTGTGTGTAAATCTTCTCGTTCAATGATGTTTGCCTTGTACCGATATGAGTAAACAGTCTATATATGTTTTAAAGTTGATTTTTCTCTCTTCCTTTTCCCAGAGGTAGAAATGACACAGCGCCTGAAGCGTTCCAGCTCATTCAGCAGTCTATACAGCCGATCAACAAATGCTACGCAGACACAAAGTTTTAACGGACACAGTGTTAGTACACAAACTTTAGATAGTCTTGGAAATGAGTTTGACGATCATGATGTTGAACTGTAATAACTTTAGCTTTCTGAAACATGTGTATGTTTTACGTTCTGAATTTGAAGGAGGTAAATTAAATAATAAAAGTATATAAAATATAAATTCTATGAGAATTCCAATAACATTACAACACCATCAATCGCAACCATCGATCACAGTGAACGTATTGGCGGTGTCTTCACAAAAACAACAAGAACGAGGAATATTAGATCGTCAGATGCATGACATATCGCAACCATCACATTCGAAATCCTAGCTACGACAGAATACGTGGATTTCTCAAAAACCATTGTATGTCTGTGACACGAATACCAACGACAGCAGCAATAAATGAGAAACATAAAAATACAACTGTAACAGAAAATAAGAAATATAACAACAATAACAATAACAACAAAAACAAAAAATTGCAACAATGATAACAACAACAATAACAATATTGATGACAATACAATCAGCAAAACGGGAGCAACACAATCAGAATCAATAATATATTCATCAAATAAAAGGTTGTAAACTGCTGAAAGATTCAGCATTAAACAAAAAGTCAAAAATCAAAACAACATTGACAGCAAAAAACAGTGTTTAAATGAATATTTTCCCTTTTCCTTAACTTTTTTCATCTTAAAAACATCATTTGGTGTCATTTAGTTACGTTCTTTGGTGAGAAAGAAAACAACAAAAGCAAAAAACAGCAATTTATTTATATATATATATATATATATATATATATA
>NC_068992.1:57007339-57011929 GCF_001194135.2 Octopus bimaculoides
ATATATATATATATATATATATATATACATGAATATATATAACAAAGTAAAGTTGCACATCTCTCTGTGGATTTACATGTTTGTTGTGTTTATGTGTGTGTAAAGAAAGTTTATATGAAACGAACACAAATATATACATATATATGTAAGTATATTATATTATTTGAGGAACAATTTTCTGAAATTCAAAATTATTAACATAAAAAACTTTAAAAAGTAGAACGACACAAATCCTTGGAAAGAAAAATTCGTATGCATCATACACACACACACACACACACACACAAGCATACACACACACACACATATGTGTGTATATGTGTATATATATATATGTATGTATGTGTGTGTGTATATATAGATATAGATATGTGTACATATGTATATGTATGTTTCTGTGTTTGCATGTTTATATGTATATATATGGATGTATGTATATAAATGAACGTATGAATATCTATGTATATAGTTATATATGTATATATGTATAAATATATGCATACATACAGCTCTAAGAAATCTATGTCTGTTAAAGTATAATGTTTATAACTTTAATAACCGTTATGTAGGCGCAATAGTGCCGTGTTCATAGCACCGAATACACAAAATAAACCACAAAATGATAAGAGAGGCGCAATTGTGCCGTGTTCATAGCACCGAATACACAAAATAAACCACAAAATGATAAGAGAGGCGCAATTGCGCCGTGTTCATAGCACCGAATACACAAAATAAACCGCAAAATGATAAGAGAGGCGCAATAGTGCCGTGTTCATAGCACCGAATACACAAAATAAACCGCAAAATGATAAGAGAGGCGCAATTGTGCCGTGTTCATAGCACCGAATACACAAAATAAACCGCAAAATAATAAGAGATGGAATTAATTATAAATACTATGAAGTGCAAGTTCCGATTAGAGAAACTGCGCCTTACTGCCAGTATGCTTTCGTGACATGAAAATATGTAAACAGGCTTCAAGCAGAAAAACTTCAAATAACGAATAACTTATATATATGAAATCTGGTACTATTATGAATATTATATTTCCGTCGTCTTGTTTAGTCTTTCTTGCTCTCTCTGTCTCTCTCTCTCTGTCTCTCTCTCTCTGTCTCTCTGTCTCTCTGTCTCTCTCTCTTACTCTTTCTGTCTATCTGCCTCATTGCCTGTCAGTGTGGCTTTCTGTCGCTCTTTCTCTCTCTCTCTCTCTCTCTCTCTCTCTCTCTCTCTCTGTCTCTCTCTCTCACACACACACACATACACACGCACACACAACACCCTGTTTGCGTGTAGCTGTTTCCCCTCCCGCACCTGACTTTTTCTGAATCTAACGCAGTCATTTTGTAAATAGCTTTTCTCTATGTCTTCTAATACTCTCAAATATTTTTGGATGTCAAAGGTTTCCTTGTTTCATATTTATGTGTCCTATTTATCATTATGCTTGAAGATGCGGTCTAGTGAATAACGGTTGACCGTTAAAGTATATCCGTAACGACAATAGTTACTGTTGGACAGGAATAATAATAATAATAATAATAATAATAATAATGATAATAATAATGATAATAATAATGATAATAATAATAATAATAATAATAATAATAATAATGATAATAATATAATAATAATAATAATAATAATAATAATAATAATGATGATGATTTTAATAGACAAGAACAAGCGAAATTGCTTCCCGATTAATCTATCCTCTCCGTTTGATTTGAAGACAACGGAGAAAGAAAAGGAAACGTTAAGAATATACATTCCCTTAAAATTTGAGATTGGGAGAATTTGGAATATGAGATCTGTAAAGTTTGTGCCTGTAATCTCTATAATTATATGAAGACGATAACTACAACAAAACCACAAGAACAACAGCAATAATAATAATAATAATAATAATAATAATAATAATAATAATAATAATAATAATAATAATAATAATAATAATAATAATAATAACAATAGCTTCTCAAAATGCGTACCCCACCTGAAAGTTAATAGCAACCATCTCTACCTACCGTGAAGGGAATGTGACAGAGGATTATTAAACGTAGAAGAAACTGTTAGGACTGCGATGCTGGGTCTGAAAAATTATGCTGTGCAAAGCATAGAAAGAATTCTATTGGAAACCAGAAATACCCAAAAAGAGACCGAAAGAGTAAGTGAATTCAAAGGGAAAAAGGAGAACTGCAGATCAAATAGAAATTTCTGCAACAAACCAAGAATGTTCGAAGTATCTTTTCTCCTCTGACTCTGGTTGACAGATGGGAGTTTCATACAAGTGACAAAATCACTAATGATATCCGCTCAGGAACAAGTCCTTAAAAGAAATATGATATAGATAAAGATAGACAAAATGCAGTGGGATAGTAAACGTAGGATCTGCAGGAAAGGAGACGAAAGTATCAATCATTTTTTTAGTGAGTACAGTATGATAGCAGGAAAAAAATATAAGCCCAGACACAACTGTGTAGGCAAAATGGTGCATTGAGATGTTAGCCGAGCGTCCGGCTTCAAAGCAACAGAAAAGTGGTATGAACACAAACCAGAGGCTGTGATTGAAAATGAGAATTACAAATCCTTTTGTGATTCCCTCATAAGGACTGACAATACTATTGAAGCAAGATCAGATATTATCATAAAAGCCAGAAGAAAACTGTGTAAGATCATAGATTTTGCAATTCCCTATGATAGCAGAGTCGACACCAAATAAATTTTGAGAAATTCAGAAATATCAGGGTCTAGCCAGAAATCTGAGGCGTTTGTGGAAGACCAAGATAATTTGGAAAAACGCTAGCTAAAATACGAACAGAGACCGGAATTGAAATTCGCATTGTCAGCCTGTAGTAAAACACCATCTAATATTCTGCACGAATCTTAAGGAAGATTTTCGAGATCCGAGAGGTTTTGTTGCCACCAAACCTCAAGATAAATTATCTGTTATCTAAATTATGAAGCAGTAGAGTAACAACAACAACAATAATAATAATATAATAATAATAATAGTTCCAAATTTTGACACACACACACACACATCTACTTATGTTAGTGTGTGTGTATGTATGGAATGCATAGTTGAATCAAGCGTATATACATACATTTATAGTTATGTTTATATATATATATGTATAGTTGATATAATCGACGATACCAACCCCCTAAAATTGCTGGCCTTGTTCCGAAATCATTATTATTATTATTATTATTATTATTATTATTATTATTATTATTATTATTACATAACTCCTAACTAAAATGATATGTTACTTTGTATTCGGATTTAAGATGTATTCTTCGAATTCTGAAACCTGTTGGGCTTATCAATTTATTTTCTACTCTGTTTACACATGTTTACATCGTTGATTATTAACCATGCTCCATATGTTAGATAACTGTACATCTAAAGCAAGTTCTCAGTTATATCCCTGTAAATTTTCTTGTTATCAACCTCATCTTTAGAAACCGAAACATTTATACTTTCATTATTTTCAATATTTAAATCTGAACTCAGCATCGTGTTATACTTTTCATCTGGTACAAGAAAGTACTAGTATTATCCCTTTTCCATAATGCACCAACTCAATAGTTATATGTTTAAATAGTAAAATTTAAGTAATGTTGTTAATTAATCCTAATTTAGGTTAAACTATATCCGGTGATTACAAAATACAGCATAGAAAATGTACTAAACGTTATTTTCATAGCCTCAGACTGGCAACTGATATTAGTTCTCGTGGACAAATTTAAGTTCATAAATTACATCGTACCAGCAAAACTCCGCCCAGATATTGATCTTCACAAGTTCCTCTGAGCAAGTGATTACGTGGGAACTGAGTGTGTCATGGAAAGAACATACGGAGTAGCTCACAGCTGGGAACTTGCCGAATACCGGAAGTTGGTAGAGCCGTGGAGAAACAAGCACAGCAAAGAGGGGATCTTTAAATTTCATTACTGAAGCTTTCTAAAAGGCAAATAGTTGGCTTTCGCTAAAAGGCAACTAGTTGACTTTCAAAAAAGGCCACTAGTTGTCTTGGGATAAAAGGCCACTAGATGGTTTTCGATAAAATGCCAGTAGTTGGCTTTCAATAAGTACAAACTATTAGTGTACTTCTAATCGGATGTAAGCTGGAAGTTGATAAAATCTGGACGATGGAGTCTGATGTCGACCGACTCGAAAACCTTGCTACTGCAGAATCATTAATGATAACGCATTTCAAAACAACCGTGAAATGTGGTTTGAAACTAAAGGACTTGATAATTAGAGGAAATGATGTAGGTATCCACTTTGTTGTACCACCGAGAATAGGAAGAGTATAATAATCAGAAAAATCTGTGAGTTGTTTGAAGGAGGATCGGTTCTGTTAGATATTGGAGAGATGTAATGGTGTTTCTATCTCTCTATCTCTCTCTCTCTCTCTCTCTCTCTCTCTCTCTCTATATATATATATATATATATATATATATATGGAGTTAAACGCAGGTGTTATTCAAATTCTTTTACTTCCCTGATAACTATTTATCTATTTTTTCCGTATTAATTGTTAACAAGGGAAAAATACACACATTTATTTATACATATATATATAT
>NC_068992.1:57012022-57018153 GCF_001194135.2 Octopus bimaculoides
TATATATATACATACATACATACATCTGTATGTATGTGTACATCTGTATGTGTGTAGATATGTATGTGTATATATATATCAGAATAAGTATAAAAATGCGAAACAAGGTAGAAAAAATACAACTCGAATACCGGAGATAGAGTATTACTAAAAAATAGCAAAGATATCACAAAAATATTTGTAATGTTTTTGCTACTTTTTTAATATATATATATGGATATATGCACACATATATATATTTATATGGATATATGCACATATACATATCTCTGTCTATATATATATATATATATACGCGTGTATGTGTAAGTGTGGATGTATGTGTGTATGTGTGTGTGTGTGTGTGTGTGTGTGTGTGTGTGTTGTTTGAAGATAATGAATCACCATGGCTCTACTGATTTACTCTCTTTGGGTCACTTTCCAATATCCAATCATATGCGCGTACAAAACATGTATGCATAGATATGTGCATGCATACATGCATGCTTCTATGCAAATATACGTCGACATGCGTATACATAAACATTCACATTCACGTAAGCATATACACAACACTGCATATTCCAAGCGTAAGGCGAAATGCAATGGTGTTAGTGTACGAAACCTGGCTTGTAGCGTGAATCATTTATTTATCTACCACCTGCCAGTATTCCTGGTATTTTCATCAGTTCAATCGTGTGTAATATATACTTATTTCATATTGGAAAAATATTTCAGAACTTTGAATGATCAGAGACTGGTAAAAAAAAATAAATATGATTGATTAACTTTGTTTTCAGAGATTTTTCCATATTCAAAGATTTTAATGTTTATTCGTTGCTTACTACTGAATTTGATCTGATAATTCCTGCAACACCTGTTGCTATAGTAGAATATTTGGGTGAACTTTACTTGAAATTAATAACTATGCTAACCGTGCGCTAAGACATATTGTGTTGACTCTGTTTGTGAGGTGAATGTTGAGACTTTTATAGCTTTTAAGGGATTCACTTCATTAATCGAAACACATTTTCTTTTATCTAGAATGAAAATAAATGGAGAACAATTGTAAACAGTAAATCAATTTAGGTGAGATAACGGAGCTCCAGTTGGAATAACTGAGCTATCGGTAAATCACCAAAGTTCTCATTAATATGACAGCATATACATTGAATTTACGTCAACGCGAGCTTTGGAGTTACAGGATGGTAAACCCTTCTAAAAATATGTATAATTCGTAAAAGTGTTTCGACTGAAGCGTTTTTGTTGCGTTCATTTTAGCAATGGTGATGGTGTGTAAGAAGTCATAATAATTTAACTTTTTGCAGTTTTGTTTTTATTATATATCTCTTGTAGTTGGTATATGCAGGTGTGTATGTGTGTGTGTGTGTGTAAATTGCGATGCAGACGTAGCTAAAACGAGATTTCTAGAAATATTCAGGCCTTTGTTCGAGGGAAAGTTATAACAGACCTCGATTAACGTAATTTTAGTATATATATATTTAGTACATATCTAATAAGCTGACCTGCCAACTCCCATATTGAAAGAGGCGGCTACTAAGTACTGCTTGCCACGGATGACTAGTTTGTAGAGTGCAGTCGGGATGGAAGCTTGCTATGCAGTAAAGTTTTGTGTTAAACTCGGAAAATTTTTTTTACATAAACTCATGAAATGCTTCAGACTGGTTATTGATTAAATTCTTGACTGACACGAGAGATTCAAGGAAGGTAGTGAGGAAATGAGAGACACTGAGGGGTGTGTGAACATATGGGCTGGTTGAGAAAATTCTCAGTATTCTGGATGAAGGCCGTCCGATGTCTATAAAGACAGTAAGCATTCAGTGAATAGCAAGTTTGGGGCTGTACACAGAATTATTCATGAAGAACTGAAAATGCTCAAAATTACGCAAAATTTGTGTAAAGTTTGTTCCCAGGGTGCTCAGTGACGAGCATCCTAGTAAACAATTACTTAATAAAATGGGCATCAATACTGATTCTCAGACTCCTACTTTCCAGACGTTGTTCACTCAGTAGAAGTTGTTTTGAAGATGAAGGAGGCTATACAAAGATCCAGGACACTATCGCTTTTGAGGATCTGCAGGGGCCTTAACAAAATGTCTAGAGTGCTACAACTACAACAATGTTAGAGGATCCTACAATGACGGAGATTACAGTCTTGTACTTCTTTCGTAATGTTGTATCGCAATACTACACAGTGGCTGTGTGCGTTACGAAGTTCTCGTCGCCACTATTATATCGCAATACTGCACAGTGGCTGTGTGAGCTACGAAATCCTCGTCGCCACTGTTATATCGCACATTCGGATGACCTCTACTCAACTACTCCAACGTCTATACTTCTCCCTCCATATCTACGTATTGGGATAGCCTACTTCATCGTCTCGGGGCATCGACACAACACATATTAACATATGTCTCTCCTAAGGAACGAGCTGGCAGAATATTAGTACACCGGGCAAAATGCTCAGCAGGATTTTGTCCGTCTTTACGTTCTGAGTTTAAATTCCGCCGAGCTCGACTGTACCTTTCATCCTTTCTGGGTCAATGAAATAAGTACTTGGTGAGCACTAGGCTCGATGTAATCGACAGCCTCCTCCCCAAAAATTGCTGACCTTATGCCAAAATTTGAAACCAATATATGTGTCCCTCCTGATAAAGTCTTAAACTTCTAGTCTCTATCTTTTCATTGTATCTTTTTATAAATGTTCGCTTCAAACACCACTTTGAATAGAAGTCGAAGGTTGTCCTTGGGATAGAAATTCACATCTGCAAACTTTTTCTATCCAAATGGTTTTTAACCCAATATTCATATACAATTATTTATAGCTTTATCTGATTCGAGATTAACTGATCCCCAGATCCCCAAACGAAATGTTTATTATCTCGAAATTTATAAAATTCTTATGACGTTAACACACGCACATATCTTCATTGGTACATATTTTTCTCACAATAAATATATTGTGTGTCCATATACGAATATATGACATTATAGAAAGCAGTAATAAATACGACAGATGTCCGTCGTATAACAGGGAAATATTGGTTGTGAAACTCACTAAATTTTGGAATGAAAATTACTCAGGATCGATGCAATCCCATTTTTATAGGTTGTTTTTTTCAACACGATCTTCTGACAGCAGTATTCTAAATGACAAGGTTTTGCTCTGTTATTTTTATTACTTATTATTTATCCATTTATTTATTTTATCTATTTTAATTTTTTTTTTTTTTGCTTACTGATAAATAACGTGAAATTTATAGTGAAAATAATTATAGTATGAAAAGAAAATGATGATGGGGATGAGAAGGAGTAATAATAGGGCGATGATGGTGACGACGACGACGACGACGATGGTGATGATGATGAGGATGATGATGATGATGATGATGATGATGATGATGATGGATGATGATGAGAAGGAGTAATAATAGGGCGATGATGATGATGATGATGATGATGATGATGATGATGGTGATGATGATGATGATGATGATGCTGGTGGTGATGATGATGATGATGATGATGATGGTGATGATGATGATGATGATGATGATGATGACGACGACGACGATGATGGTGATGACGATGATGATGATGATGATGATGGTGATGATAACGGCGACGACGACGACGACGATGATGATGATGATGATGATGATGACGACGACGACGATGATGGTGATGATGATGGTGATGATGATAATGACGACGACGACGACGATGGTGATGACGATGATGATGATGATGATGATGGTGATGATAACGACGACGACGACGACGACGATGATGATGATGATGATGATGATGATGATGACGTCGACGATGACTACAATGAGGATGTTGACGACGACAACGACGATGATGATGATGACGATGACGTTGCTGATGATCATGATCAGGAACATCATTGTGATCGTGGTGACGGTGAGGAGGAGGTGGGGGGGATCATGATAGTCAGGAGGAAGATGATGATGATTTTGATGATGATCAGGTTGATCGTGATGATGATCATCATCATCATTCATGATGAAGGACATGATGACGACCACGACGATAATAATAGTTGTAAAAAAATTCTTAGCTTTGCTATCCATTAATTGGATGTATTCTGTTCGGAGGAAAGAAAAAAAAGAGAAAATATCACGTATTCATATTTTTCCATCAATACTTGTACTTTGGTATTGCGTAAAAATAAAATTAAAAATAACATCTTCTATTAAAAAAAAAATAAAGTAATCGTATGTGGTATATCTGATATCCCTGGGTGATATATTTTAAATATGAAAAAAAAAAATTATTTCAATAAATGTATAAATTATAATTATGAAAAAAACGAATAAATATCAAACCATGTCAACATTGCTTTCAGTAAGCCTGAGTTGGTCCGAGTGATTTTGCATTTTTTTTTTGAGGACGGGGGGTCTTTTTGTATTGTCCAATCGATTAGAGAGAAGCAAAACGGAAATATGCATAAGTATCTTAGTTATATAACGTAATTATTTTTCTTTTTGTCAAACACACGTACAATATGTCAAAAAAACTCGATTTCAAACCATTCATATGAGATATATTAAATATGGTCTTACTCATATATGTGTGTATGTGTATGTGTGTGTGTTTGTATAAATCAACACAAATACTATGACACTGATGAAATATATGTTTTTCAGTACAATATGCATCCTCATATGTACAGGACAACAAAAGAAGGTGACATTTATAAATCTAAATTGGCTGTCCGAACGAGAGAATTTCTATTACGGTTTTAAAAAGGACAAAATTTTGTAGATGTCATTTTTTCCTAATATATCATGGCTATAAAAGTTTGGGAAGACTTCCGTAATTGTACTGAGTATTGTGACAAACAGACAAAACGCATGAATATCTATCTGGTCGATTTATCTATGCTGCCTGTGCTTATATAGCTTATATATACCATATATATATATATATATATATATATATATATATATATGTGTGTGTGTGTGTGTAAATTTAGTGATGAGGGATAATCTGTACAGGCAAAATATTTCATATGTTCTCTGTTAATGCAGATACATCAGTTTAACACGTTGATAGATAGACTGATAGATAGACTGATAGATAGATAGATAGATAGATAGATAGATAGATAGATAGATAGATAGATAGATAGATACCTACATACATACATATAAACATACATATATACGACGATCCGATCCGATCAATGGACCAGCCTATTCGTAAAATTAACGTCCGAGTGGCGGAGCACTCCACAGACACGTGTACCCTCAACGTAGTTCTTGGGGAGATACAGCGTGACACAGAGTGTGACAAGGCTGGCCCTTTGAAACAGGAAGAGTTAGTAAGCTATGGTGAAACAGTACAGCAAGGTTCGCTAACACCGCCTGCTGAAGCCTCGTGGAGATTTTGGTGCTGTCGCTCAATAAACACTCACTGTTTGGGAATCGAAACCCTTCTTTCTAGCTCTCCTGTGCGACCCCTCTGTCCGGCATTCCCCATGATAGATCGCTAGCCACTACACCTTCTTTATTTTCTCTCCTTGTTTCTTTCTGTATTCCTTTCTGCGGAAGAGCGTAGGCTCGAAACGTTAAAGACATTTTCACTTCCCAAGCATTAAACTAATACATCTGTTTGTTGTCTACACCACCTATCTTCGTCTTTTGTCTTTTTGTTTTTTGTGAATTCTCTCCCATATATATATATATACACTCACACACACACACACATACACATGCGTCTTTATCGTTTTGTTTACTCCCACCTCGGCTTGGCAACAGGTGTTGCTTTCTTAACGTTCTTGTAGCGTCACGATTTCGCAAACGATCCCGTTAGAGTTAGAACTAAAGTTGGAAATAAAAAGTCTTGGTATCGTTTTATTCGAGTAAAACCATTTAAACCAGTGGTCTTGTACAGTTGCAGTCCAATGACCTAAATAATTAAATAATTCAAAACAAAAACTAAATCGTACATTGAATCACATTAGCTTTTCAGAAATAACACCCTTTTCACATTTTTTAGGGTACCAGGATCTAAATATGCACCATGTGATTGCTTTTTTCAAATATATATACATATATATATATATATATATGTATACACAGTCTGAGAAGAACTATAAATCC
>NC_068992.1:57018287-57021137 GCF_001194135.2 Octopus bimaculoides
CACCATGTGATTGCTTTTTTCAAATATATATACATATATATATATATATATATGTATACACAGTCTGAGAAGAACTATAAATCCGTAACCCCAAATTAGTTTTCCTGTAGGCTTTTTCACCATCTAGATTATTTGTATCATTAAATCAATTGGTGAAGACAGAAGCAGCCACACTAAGACAGAAGAACATCAATCCGTAACTTAGATGAAATCGACTTGTTCATTGTCTTCTACCCTTTTAATTGTTTCAGTCAATGGAATTGTGGCTATGATGGGGCAAACCCCAGAAGGTTTTCATTTAGTAGAGTCAATTCGTTAATTGACTCCAGTACATAATTTTGTAAATGCCGTAATAATTCCTACAGTCTCAACGAATATCTATGGTTGAACAAAGGTGGTTGACACACCCTATACACATATATACACAGTTGGCCAAAATTCACCTGACAGTAAATCAAAACCATTTAATTCCAAGATTGAAACAAACAATTATTTTATATGAAACTTCGCTAATATATAGACAAATGTGGGCAAAATGGTGGTTTTAACTCACAGCATTCAATTATTTAGCATTCATAACTAGAATGAATATATAAAATTGAATATTAAGTATTTATATAATTTTTATTTACTGTCGAGTGACTTTTAGCCAAAACTGTATACATATACACGCATAAGTATAGATATAGATGTACCATAAGCTTCTTTCAGTTTCCATCAACCAAATCCACTCAACAAATGCTTTCTCCCATAGCCTAGACACAACATGCCCAAGATGCTACGGAATGAAACTCAACCCGGAATCGTGTGGACAGTAATCAAACTTCTTACCACAGGATAAAGCATGCGAATGTAAAGTGCGTTTGAACCAATGAAAGGTGAATAGTAACTAATTGAACTTCAGAATACATGATACGCGAAAGTCTGCAAAATAGTTGATGGAATCTGAATGAATGGAATTACAAAGATATTAATGAAAACACACACACACACCAATACACACAAATAGAGATATAGATCACTGCTTCGAGGTAAGGAGAGTATGTAATGGAAGATTTGTCTATCTTAAATATTCTATGAATTCTGTCGGGAAACTTTTCCTGTATCGCAGTTGTGAAATGGAATTTTAACCAGAAAAGTGTCGGTCTCCTTCGAGCAATGATTCAACATACACTTTAACTCTGGAATGTGTATTCTACTTAAGATAAAAAGTTATTGAATTCTCTTTTAACAACCAAATGTATGAAGGTTTCATTGCTTTTCTGTGAATGTCTGAATGAATACAAACCAGATAATATCTGAACTTAAAATGGTTTGCGTTCATAACATGGGGAAGTTTTTGAGTGGTTGATAGTAGTAATTTTACATACACGGAGTTAATAATTATATTCACTCCTATACAATACGGTAGCTATATAATTTTCGACACGTCCTTCAAATTCTTAGAAACCATTACATCATAAATACAATCAATTAGATAATAATAAAAAACAAAATGTACTATTTAAATTTTCCATGTTATATCTCCAAAAGTTCGAGACTTCTTGGCTTGAACAAAATAAAATCATCAAGAAACAGTACACCAGTCTCTGTAATTCTTGTGAAATATCGAACGGCCCACCGGATTCTAATTGTTTGGCAAAACTTATAGTTTTATTTAGAAGCAAACAAATTTCGTTGGTTTAATACATCTAGTTGTTAAAGGATCATTTTTTAAATACCTTCAACGTAAATGAAATATATTCTTTACAGCTAAATATTCATGAAATTCAGTAATACTTGCATTATTTACTTTATTACAGGTGTCATTGTATGTTAAAACCTTATTATTCAGCATCCATTCAGAAGGGTTTCGCAACTGAATTCGTAAAGTTTTTAAAACATACGGGCAGACATACCCATTTGCTACACAGGCTCGCATCGCAGTCGCATGGTTTCGAGTTCAATCCCACTGCGTTGCACTTTGGACACAAATGTCTTCTGCGATAACCCGAGCTGACCAATGCCTGACATTTGAATACATGCTCAGCTTTCGTGATGTTAAAAAGTTTCCTTGGCAACCATGTATTTCTAAGATCGATATTAAAAAACACGGAACTTTGGACAGTGTCCAGCATCTTAGCTTTACAAATACATTGTGAGTGAATGTGATTCGTGTGACAAGAACTGTATAAAAACTCATAATGTATTTTAGTGTGTGTAAGTGCATGCGCGTGTGTATGTCTACTCACACTCGCGTGCCCAGGCGCGCGCTATCGCATACGCATTCATATGTGTACATATCTACATAGAAGCAGTGTAGTTCTATGCGTGTAGGCACTGATATGGCTTTGTGGATATAGGCGCGGGCGTGGCTGAGTAGTAAGAAGCTTTCTTCTCAACCACATAGTTCCGGGTTCAATTCCACTGCGTGGTACCTTGGGTGAGTGTCTTCTACTATTACCCCCGCCGACTAATGCTTTGTGGGTGAATTTCGTTGACGAAAACTGGAAAAGTCCTTGTGAATTAGCGGTTCGACAAAAGAGTCCAATAAAATAAGTATTAGACTAAACAAGAAATTAAGCACTGAGATGAAGTTATTCAATAAACATCTACTAGACGGTGTTCCACCATTGGCGCAGTCCACTGAAACAAAGGCATGGCTGTGTAGTAAAAAGATTGCTTCCCAACGACATGGTTCCGGGTTCAGTTCCACTGTGTGGCACCTTGGGCAAGTGTCTTCTACTATAGCCTTGAGCTAACCAAAGCCTTGTGAGTGGATTTGATTGACGGAAACCGTAAGAAACAAGTCGTTTATGTATATATATATATGTGTGTGTGTGTGTGCGTGTGTGTGTGTGTGTGTGTGTG
>NC_068992.1:57021722-57024627 GCF_001194135.2 Octopus bimaculoides
TGTGTGTGTGTGTGTGTGTGTGTGTACGGGTGTTTTTATTATAAATTCATTGTATATCGCTGAACAATGTAAAAGTCGAAAATCCCGTGCTATTTGGACGAAATGCACTGTGTTAGAAATCTTCCTTTGGTTCGCTATAAACCAAGGAATGACTCGTTGTTAACTTGCGAATATATAAAGCTAAATAGAGTACAGCCAGGAGTTGTTCATTATCATTCTTAATAATCTTATAGACAGGATATCGACTAATCACACGGATTACGTTAACTGCTGTTTAAATAAATTAATCATGCTAATTGGCAGAGTCTGTAGTTCATATATAGGTTGTAACAGTTGGACTCAAGTTATTGAATATGCTAGAACAGTGGTTTCCTTGAAACACTCTGTCATAGCAATTTCCATTATTTTTGTCCGTTGAAAGGTTGAGAGCTGATAGTACCGTCAATATGTCGGGTATAATGCCTAGCGGCATTTCTTCCGGCTCTTTACGTTGTATGTTCAAATTCAGCAGAGGTCGAGTTCGCCCTCCATCCTTTCGGGGTCGATGAAATTAAGTACTGCCGCCGATGTAATCGACTAGCTTCCTCACCCAAAATTTCAGGCCATAGGGCCGATAATACGGTCTTATTTAAGGTGGCGAGCTAGCAGTATCGATAGCACGCTGGAAAAATTACTTATCGTTTTTTCGTCCGTCTATACATTCTGAGTTCAAATTCTGTCGTGGTCGACTTTAACTTTCATCGTTTTGATGTCAATAAAATAAATGCTAGTTGAGCATTGCGACGAAAGGAAAGTGTTAATTTCGGCACACTGTTGTATTATCAACTGAAGCTTTGCAAAATCAGCGACAGAAATAAAGAAATTTTGATTAAATTTGCTAGAAAATGCCATGAGTATATTTTTCTTGCATGAATGCTTTATTGCATTAACATGGCAGAAAGAGAAACAAATGATAGAGCCGAATATGTATATATATATATATATATATATATATATATATATACACGTGAGTGTGTGTATATGTATATGCTTGTGTGTGTGCGTGCATGCATGTGTATATGAATGTATGTATATGTTTGTGTGTATGTGTGTGTATGTGCGTGTGTTTATATAAGTTAAAATACATAATTAAATGCATAAATAATGTTATTTTAATGAATGAAATACGAGTGGGCAGCTTGGCATACTTGTAAACATGGTTGGAACACCGTGTTTCATCAACACCATCACCATCACCATTATCATCATATTCACGTCCACCACCACCACCAACAACAACAACTACAACAACAACAACAAAAAACAACAACAGCAGTACCAAAATTAACATTAACAATCTCCTTACTATTATAAATTAAATTAATATTAACTACAGCTATATATATATATGTATATTAAATTATTATTAACTGTAACTATAAATATATATATATATATATATATATATATATCGGAAAAGTGATAGATAATATTAAAACCATTTACTAAATAGCTATACATTTTGTCGTAATTATTCTCCACCCACGAAATATCTGAGTTATAAACAACCATCCTCCAACTACAGTATCTACAAACAGTCAACTAACTAACACTACCAAAATATAAAAGTATACACCGGATATTAGAAAACATGTATGATATTCACCTGCGACACAAATATTCTCTCTCTAGCTTTCCAACACCTCCTAAATTAGATATTGGCCAAGAACAGTTCAAACTACAGAAACCTACAGCCTTTTATATACCTAGCTAAGTGATTATGCGTGTAATATTTTTGCTAATACAAACATAAATTAGTTTTGGTACCATCTCTTCTTCAAATCCATATTTTGTTTTACATACATGCAACCACATCCATACATGTGTAACCACCATTACATACGCACAGTTGCCAGTGAGAAATATTAAGGCAAGTCAAAAGTTTTACAACATTTGCGTACGCGCTATTTTGCGGCATGTATATCACGTGACCGAAGCAGCACAAGCCGCGAAAGGTGTCCGCTTAGGTTGGTGGCATCGTGGTAGTTGGTGCATTGATATGCTCTGCATTGCTTCACTTCATCTCTGATTTGAAAGCCACGTAGATGAACGTGCAACGCAGTCTAATTCGAGTCCCTATGCTTTTCGAGTTCGAACTACGCGCTGCCGCCACAGAAGCAACCAAAAGCTTTTGCTGTGCGAAAAGGGAAGTCGCATTTGGTTACAATATAGTAACCAGATGGTTCAGGAAATTTCACTGGATTTGCAAGTAACTCAGCGATCAAGCAAGGTCAGGAATATCTAAAAACGTGGATTCCAAGGACGTGCTCCACGCCAAAGCAACAAATCCGAGGATTTGCACTTGGCGAGTATCAGAGGATGTATACAATTATGCGATAAAAATACGCAGCAATAGTTATTAGAAGGCGAGCCCTTCTGCAGCAAGCCAACGCAAGACCTAATACCATTCGAACGACCCAGAATAAACATCAGGAACTTCAGGGGATCGAACTGATGTCGCACACAGCACATAGATCCCTCAATTTAACTGCTTCCGTTCCATGATTCAATTCCTGCACCCAGGAGGAGATAGAAGCTTCAGTGAAGGAGTTCTTTGCCTTAAAGTACAAGAACTGGTGTGAGCATAGAATCAAAGAACTGGCAGAAAGGTGGCTTAATACGGTAGAACAATATAGCCTCTAATTTGAATACTAGGCTGCTTTTGTAGTATCTTGGCCAATAAAGGAAAAAGGTTACCAAAATATTGCCAATCTCAAAGTAATACTTATTTATACATTTATTCGTGTATATAAACACGTACATAGGCACACGCATGCACGAATATATATATATAGGATTTAAACATCCCCTGGTTGCTTGGATGCTTCAGATTACCCCTGAAGGATTGAGGCAAACCTATCATTTA
>NC_068992.1:57025602-57033154 GCF_001194135.2 Octopus bimaculoides
TATATATATATATATATATATATATTATCGTGCAGTAGAATAGTTACTTGGTTTCGTTATACAGCCTGCTAGTCATCTCTGATGATATCGGTCGGCAAATATATATGTATCTACTCTGCAATGTACATCGGGTTTTATATCAGTTAATGCTTTTTCTGTTGTACGACACAGGACCATATATATCTAAGACTCTCAACATTATCATGAATATGTTTATACACATATATGTGTATATGTGTGAGTGTGTGATTTTGTGTATTTGACTCTGTGTGTCTATGAGTTTATTTTTTTTAACGTCATCGTGTCTTTGCAGGATATTCGACTTACGCTTACACACGCTACGTCCCTCTGTATAAAAAGAAAATTAAATAAGCCTTTCGATAAATAGCAATCGTTAAAATGATTATCAGACTTGAATAAGTTTCTGCGTTGAAACAATTGACTAGAAATGCTTAACGTTTGCGTTCCAGCACGACCGCAGTCTACTGACTGAAACTAGTCAGTGAAGTAATCTGGTATGTACGAGTACAACAGATTTTCAAAGGGAGTAGATAGACAGGGAATGCTGAATGTATCAGTGTTATTCAAAATGATTTTATGTTAATTTTTATAAATTATTGTTGTCATTACAATATACGCACGAATACTATAAACTTGTGTTGGCAAGACAGAAACTGTGTGGAAGCCGGTCGATGGACTATACCTATTCTTGGGCGGTATTTGATAGACGTAACCCGTTGCCCGGTTGAATACTATCACTTGGTTCTTAAGTTTGCTCTGTTGCCTGCATTTCAACCATATCGGCTGTTTGAGATCGTTTTCCTCCCTTTCTTTCTTCAGAATCGAGGATCCTGAAAATCGCCTGAACTACTTCTTATAAATAATTTTCAAATTAAATTTTTAAAAAAATGTTGTTTCCTCTCCTCTCATTATGTCGCTTCAGTGAAAAGTGAATTTAAAAACAAACAATTTTTTTTCATTCAGAAAAGCTAGATTACAATCGCTCTACTATATTTTAAGCTGTGGTGTTTATGAATTCTCTTGGTGCCAACGAATGTACTTTAACTTTTTTTTTTCCTGTTTTTTTTTTTTCGTTTTGACTCAAATTTGAAATGAAAATGTGTATATATATATTTTTTTGAGATTACATTAAGTAAAATGTGTAAAACCAGTTGTTGGTAGATCTCTTTTGGTAAAAACATTGATAATAATTTTGAGAAAAAATATATTTGTGTTATATAGTTGTATATTACTTATGAAGGATATTACGACCGGCTTTAAGGATATACAAAATATAATTCATTGAGGATCATACTGGATCCATCTCATTCAATTTTCACCATTTTGTTTGTTTATGGAGGATTTATTTTATGCAGAAGTGTTCTATGCACGAAAAGAACTACCCGGAGATGAAAAAAAAATATATCTTTGCTATGTTGTCTGAATAACAAAAAGCTTCTCAATAAACACATTTTTTTATACGTATTTGTTTCTGAAATTTTTTGAAGTACTTTTGTTTACATATTTTAGACAATATTCATACAAATAAATATAGAAATTTACCTGGATTCGGATAAACCAAATAGCAATTAATTTTGTATAAATAATATTTATCTATATCTTAGAAGGAAAGTTATTGCTTTCGATATTGTCTAAGTTATTTAAGAGGAGAATTTTTACAACAAATTCCATGAACACTGGATAAAGAAATAGGACGTTATCTGAATTTGTATTTATATCAATAACCTACAAACATCTAGCGAATATTCGCCTTCAGAAAACCAATATTCGAACCTTACGACGTGTTATATTCTATTTCTTATTTTCCACAAAATCCTCGTCTACGAAACTCGATAAACATTAGTTTAATATTGATTGATTTTGTGGAAGCTTCGTATATTTACTCATTGGCTGAACAGAAAGCTAGGCTGTTCACTCAATACTATATTTCAGCAAGAGACTGTTGGTGGATTATATCTTCCAGGCAGATTTATATATTGGCTTCAGTAAGCTGCTAATTGAATTGCAGGACAGTTTTCACACACCAATCAATTGTGTAGTTTCATTTTATTATCTATATTTTTTCCTGTACATCAAATACAAATTCAATATCCATTTCATTTCATCTAATAAATCTAAATTCAAATTATTATTGAGTCATATTTTGGAGACTTATCACTAATATACCACACGAACTAAACAATATATAGTTTTCCTTAAAAGAGTTATTACATATGGTAAGTGATATATGAAGAACAAATAAAAAGAATAAAGCTCCTGGTATTTGAAATGGACAAAATATTTCACAAAAGCGAGCTTATTAGAAATATATTACACGTCAAAGAAACAGACTACACATGTGTGTGAGTAGATACATACATATATACATACATACATACATACATATATATATTTATATATATATATATATATATATATATATATATATATATATATATATATATATATATATGTGTGTGTGTGTGTGTAGATGCATACATATATACATATATATGTACATATATATATACATATACATGTATACACATATATATACATATTTATATTCATGTATGCACATATATATTTATAAATATATATACATACACATTTATAGATACATACATATACACATACATATATACATATGTGTGCATGTATATATATATATATATATATATATATATATACATACATATATACATATGTGTGCATGTATATATATATATATATATATATATACATATATGACATTAGTGGTTGGGACTAACTTCAACTCAAAAATAAAGATTTATAACTAAGGTCTCATTGATAAACATTTCGTACTCAATCCCTAGTACATATAGTTATTTGATAGAAATAACTTGAATATTATAAGTACCAGTCCTGCATGAAAATGAAAGATTTAATAAAAAGATGCCCTGCAAAATAGTGTAAATTTGTGTTGTAGTAACAAAGATTTATAGTCTCTGAATCAATTTTGCAATGCTGATGTAATTTCTGCGTAGACAGCGAATATTATATTTCAAAAATGGTGGAGTGTAAATTCAAAATTCTAATATAGTTAAATCAAATTTCTTTGTTCAGGAGTATACATATTCAAGACGGAACAAACATACCAAGTTAAAGATAGAGGTTGAATGACTGGAATTAATTTTGGCATCAAAGGGATAATGCTGAAAGAGGGCAATCTAACACAAATTAGCAAAATGACGCATAAGTAATTTAAAAGTATAAGCGTTAGGCTAGGCAACCTCTAATTTACGCACTTCACAGACTACTTTTCGTAAGAAACTAGAAAATGTAGGACCAACTCGTTAATGAAGTTATTTCATCTCCGAGAATAAGAACATCTGAATTTCCTGTACACCCAAACTTACAGAAATTTAAATTAACAATGTGAGGAATCATTTGTCTCTTCTACGGAAGTTAAACATCTAATCATAATTATAATCATAATTATGCTCAATCGAGGAAGACTTGAAGAAAAAGTATATTTATTCAAGTGTTAAGATGGTATTGTTGGCGTAAATGAATACTTGGCAATAAAATAATATTTAATTTCAGCACAAGGCCACAAGTTGTGGGCAAAGGTATTCCACTACTACTTAACTTCCAATTATAAAATCCACACCAAGTATAGCGGTTTCCGGAAACAGAATATAAAAAGGTGTAACTGAATACAAGTAAGGCTCTTTAGCTTTTTCCGCTATTTATATATGCAAAATAATCCTACATCTTTCTTCTAAATTCAAATGATAGCTCATTTGAACTATGTACTGTTTAGCTCAAACATCTGATAACAAATATAAAGCTTAGTATTTCTTTAAATATGCTTTCAAGTATAGATTATAACTAATTGTCTACAATATAAAAATGTTCATGAGTTTTATTTTGCATATTATTATCTATAACGATAACATTTTATTTCATAATTTCACCTATATCTGATGTTTCTCCTGTCTCAGTTTACGTGAATTTACGGAATTATCATTTGTACAAAAGTTCAAATTTTTGCTTTACCCCGTATTGAACTCACGAATAAAAAGATATCAAATGATCTGAATGTTAGTGCTGTCCAGAAAACTGTTTCAATTTCGTCAGACAGTTCGTAATAGGAATTTGTCGGTGGATTGCATATACCTTGTGTCTAACATTTCGAACTGATCATACGATTTATCGTCTTTATGTTGTGTCGCCACTTAATTCTAGGAGTACCAAGCAATTGCAGCTGCCACAAACAGTAAAATAGTCGGGATAATTCCCCAGGCTGAACCCTACGGAAAATACACGGAAATAGTATAAAAAGTAAGAACATTGCAATTTATAATGTTTTATCAATATCTGGTATCAAAGAGAATATACTGAATGTTTGGACAGAAGAATTTACTGCAGATCATTAAAAGCAATTGGTCGAAAACATGACTGATCATTCAATAGAGCATCGACTTCTGACCATATTGCTGTTGTATTGGAGAAAAGCGGTTATTATAGAAACTATCGAATAGTATAATATTGATATTTGTATGTTTGTAAAATACTTCCAGGCGATATGATAACTTCATTACGACGCTTATTCCTTGTTTTCCTTCAGATCATCAAATACACTATAAAACATTATTTGACCGATGCATTCACACTTTAGATCATAAATGTACAATACTGGTACTTAGTATATCAAATACATAGTAATGAATTGCAAAGTTAATACCAGCAACCTTTCAAAAAGAGATGTTTCACAAATTGGCAAGTGGCTCCCCTCTTCGTTGGTGGTAATGTATTCAGTCATTTTTGGACGAATATATCTCTAGTGAACTCTACTTTGGTTGCAGCATATTCAAGGGGTGCTCGCAAGACTTACAAATCTCACAATGGACGAGCTGTGAAGACTAGATCATCGGCATAATTAAGGTCAGAGAGAGGCAGACTCTGTTGATGCCTTGATAACATCTAACTTCATACAGATGTTGTAGACTTAAGGTCACAAACAACTCATCTACGAAATTACGGGCTAAAACGTACATTTACAAGGTTTCAATCGATGTAGAATAGATAACTTATGACAAATGGGAAGCAGAAGTGTAAAAGATAATTCCTATAAAGCAAATAATTCTCGTCGGTAAGATTAATTTTTGCGCACCAGTTTCGACGCTATTACTTCGTGCTTGTGTACCTTTATCAGGTTCTTCTCTATTGCTAACAGTCAAGCCAAATCTTTTAACTGAGGGTAACTCGATATTTTGAAGCGCTGATTTTTACGACTGAAGTCAAGCAAGAAGTTTTGGACCCCACTCTATACTCCTAACTTTAAAATAAACATAATTATTATATGTATACTGTCAATTTTGTTATTGTAAATAGAATTTCAAAATATCTTTCGGCTCACTCATAAACTTGACCTTTCGTTTCTGTATATTAACCGACATTTTTATTAGCCTATTTGTCATTTCGATTTGGCCTCAAGCAAAAAGTGCTTTCCATCGCTTCTATAGTATGTGCCTGTTGCAGATTCGTTGCATTAAAAATGGTTATTCACTATATCTTTTATATACACATATTTATATCAGTATCAAAGTATCGCTAGAGGCAGATACCTGTAATCAGTAAAAATATATATATATACATAGCCAGCCAAACACACTTATGTGTGTATCTCTTTCTTTCTCTCTCCTTCTCTCTCTCTTTCTCTCTGTCATCTAAACTACGCAAGAATGAAAATCTGAATCTCATTTTAACAGATATATTTACGTAAATTACATACAAATATCTTGAAATACTAAAGAGTAAATTTATTCAATGAAATCGCCATTTACTTCAACCACGGCCTCCACACGACTTCAGAATCTCCTGCAAATCTTTTGGGCGGTTTCCTTGTTTAAGTTGGTGAATATTACTATAATCCTTGCCTTCAGTTCATCTTTGGTGTTACAAGGAGTTTTGTTGGTCTCTCTCTCAAATGTGCTCCACACATAATAATCAAGAGGGTTGCAGTCTGGGGAGTTAGGTGGCCAGATGTTAGGGATGATGTGGCCACAGAAATTGTCTGACTGCTTGTGTGGTATGGTGCAGAGTCCTGTTGCCAGACATAGGGTCTTCCTGCAGCCACCCTCTTGATCAAGGGAAGTACTACCTCCTCCAGGTACTTGATGTTGGACTGAATATTTGATTTTTTATCACTCTCTGTACATGTCCGCAGATTGCACTGTCCTCAGTTTGATACCCAAACACTCTGAAATGTTCGTATTGGAGCTTTCCAAATTTCTGACGGAGTGAATTGCGTCATGGTTCTGTTTTTCTCACAGACGGTGCCCAAATGACCCTACTATACTCTATAGTTGACAAAATAAATAAAAAACAAAGCGCATGCACGAAATTAAAAGTATACACCGATGGTTCCGTAGGAATTGAGTGCAAACAGACCTGACAACTCTAAAATTCATGAACGAATTTTGATATAATTTTAGTAGGATGTTCCTAGGGTATTTTTTCAACCTAACCTATGAAAATTATAAAAGTACACTTAATATCTTTATAGGTATATGGGTTCAAATTCGTAGTGAATCTGACAACAAACCACATCTCATCATACTACCTGAACTCAATGACCTAGTTCGTGATCTAACACTTACTAAGTAACAAAGTGAAGTCCTGGCCTCACATCTGCAACAATGGAACCTGTTGGATAAAGATGCTCCAATTACAGTGTTTAGGAAGTGTTTTGCAGATCTACAGCAATTCTTCACTTTGGAAAACAACTTGACTTATTGGATTGATATCAGAGACCTATTCAATGCCCTTGAGCTGAACTATGAACCAAATGAATGGGGGTTATTCATAGATACATCCCTTTACAGCATAACAGCGGTTCTGTTGTACATTGGGAACATCATGCATTCAGTTCCAATTGCTCACTCAATCATTTTAAGAGAGACATATGAGAACCGCCCTTCTATTCTAGACCGCATAAGTTACAAACAGCATGTGCGAACTTGAAAGTAGTAGCACTACTTAATGGGCTACAAATTGGCAACACCAAGTCTATGTGCTTCCTTTGCAAGTGGGACAGTAGGGCCATATAAGAACTGTATGTATGCTCAGAATGGCCACCACAGGAAACTATGTAAATCACGAGCCACTAGTTTATGGGAAAATCATTTTGCCAGCACTGCATATAAACCTAGGCCTAATGAAGCGATTTGCCAAAGCACTGCAACATGACAATCCACGTTTCTGTCCCCGTCACTTAGCGGTTCGGCAAAAGAGACCGATAGAATAAGTACTAGGCTTACAAAGAATAAGTCCCGGGTCGATTTGTTCGACTAAAGGCAGTACTCCAGCATGGCCGCAGTCAAATGACTGAAACAAGTAAAAGAGTAAAAGAATATATGAAGGTATTTGGCCTAGGTCTTAATCGTGTGTTAGAGTCGTTAGGTCGTGGTTACGATTCGCAGACCGGCTGCGCCTTGTTGTTGCGCAAAACACATCATTTATATATACATGTATGTGTGTGAGTGTGTGTGTGTGTGTGTGTGTGTGTGTGTGTGTGTGTGTG
>NC_068992.1:57033267-57036951 GCF_001194135.2 Octopus bimaculoides
TATATATATATATATATATATATATATATATATATATATATATATATATATGTATATAAGTATGTATGTATACACACACATGTATATATACATGCATATATACAAATATGTATACATACCTGTATATACAAATATATAATATCCATGTGTGTATAATGTATACGTGTTCGTGTTTCTACATACATTGAAACGCTTTACAGTTTTACAACTAAGCCACTGTTGGACCTGCAGCAATTTTAAATGCTAAACATTTTCAAAGGATTTCTATCTTAAGAACAACAGGAACCTAACTGCAATAACTCGTTGTCGCTCGATAGAATTCACGTTCTTACTTTACGTTTGAATTCTTAGAGACCGCTGAAGCCTTAGGTGACGTCATATGTTTTAATGTAGAACTAGAAGCAAAGATATAAAACCGCCATATTGATTGTGCAAGTTTACTTAGAATATTGCGCTCTCTGATTCCGCATCGTCGATTATCGTGAGACCGGATTGGAATGACCTTCAACCACGTCAATGGGTTCATTTCTATCCCAAAGCATTGAATCTGGAGCCTTCACTTGCGTATATACAGATACATGAAGCCATTTGTTTTTATGAGTGCGAGCATGTAATATTCCAAATATATTTTTACCTGTAGATTAGAATTGAAATTTGGATCAAACATATGCTAAATATATATTGCGTTTATTTATTCGATTATCTAATTCAGAGGACTGTACAAATGCCTAATAATATCTTTGATCATGTAGTGAACTATACTGTTATATGAAAGAGCATTAACTTTAAAATATTGGTTCGATTCCCACATACTCCGCAACATTCAGCACATTTCCAGTAAAACAAAGATACGTAAATGTAGGACATTTGCTGGCGTTGTTTTTAACATGCAATGATTTACGAAAAGAAATCGACTACGACTAGAATATTTTTGATCACAGGCCAACAGGAAAAAGCTTCTGTTGGGCTAAATAACAAAAACAGGCCCCAAAATACAGGTTAACAAAAAATGTGGTTCTATATATACAGTGTTTAAATAAAGTAAGTTAGATCATGTTTGATCATGGTTCCTCTGGATCAGGCTGTACCTTGAGCTGAACAACAACGCAACAACGCCCAAAGGAATGACATTTAGTAATAATTTAGTTTGAAATATTTAATGTTTCAATAAAAATATGATTATAACTAGAGCCAGATTGATCATAGTTCTGCTGGATCATGGATAGCTTAAGGCTAAACACAATAGATATATCACAAATATCTAACAGCTGTTTATATTGACAAGTATATAATGGTTAAAAGTCTTATGTTCAATATTTGAGTAGCAATATGTCAAGAGTATTCTAGAGACAGATGCATATAGTATTACCAAGAATTCTATATATTATATTGCGTCGCAAAGACAATGTTAAATGCCATCCTTTTACAAATGAATAAGAAATAAAATTAAGAAATCTGATATTGGCAATCTTTATTGTAAATTATCTCTCAGTGTATCGACTGCTACAGTAAATTCGTTAATCTCTTAGCACATATATTTCTTCGATGCAGCAATTAATAAAACTTTTCCAATCTCTTGGAGACCTTTTGACCAAACTAAATTGAGTGTCTTTATAAGTGTATTGGATAACACTCGTATAAACGTGCAATTATTACACTTTTATGTTTCTCAAATAACTGGGAATTGAAAAGAAATCCACACACCTTCGTTCCAAAATAGCTGTAAATACCTAGCGACGTGATTTAAAGAAAAGACTCCATTGCAAATAGAAACGTATGGTTGTAATATAACTTAGTTTACTTTTCTTGCACAGCTAAATTTGTTTGATCACCATATATAAGCAGTGGCACCACTGTGGAAATTATGAGTGCTTAGTTAGCTCACAGTAATATGTTTTACATAAGTTGTTGAAAGATGGCGTCCCTCAATTTACCCAAGTTATTCAGATTCAAAAATAAAGGATTACAGTTACGTCCAGGAAGCAAAGACGAAGCCTCTACTCCAGCGTAGACGCTCGACTCGCTAAAACTTGGAGCCAAATAGTTTACAAATTACACCTTGCCGTCGTGACAAAGGAGACGCCGGCTAGTGTTGTCGAAAGTACTCTATGCATGAAGAATTAGAGGAAAGTTACCGGTTAAACATTGCTAAAATGCATTTTACGTAGGTGTTTGTTGAATTTTAAACAACATTTATACCTACTGGCTACAACGACAATATAATCTCTCTCTCTCTCTCTCTTTCTCTCTCTCTCTCTCTCTCTCTCTCTCTATCTATCTATCTATCTGTCTGTCTATTTATCTATCTCCCTTTCTCTCCCTGCCGCTCTGTTTCCATGTCCCTTTGATTGTCAAATGATGTGTAATAGCATGAAATGGTAAGTGTTACATTATTAAAACTAATTAACTTATTCAACCTATAAGTGAAGACACGGATATGTGGTTAAGAGTCTTGCAACGTACTTTCAGTCTCACTGTGCAGCACCTTGGACAAATGTTTTGCACTATAATCCTATGCAGACCAATGCGTCGTGAGTGAATCTGGTTGATGGAAACTCTATGTGCGTGTATTTGATTCATTGTATTTGGGTTCGTTCCTATCACTACTTGAAAACCGTTTACAGTTTGTTTACCTCCCCGTAACTGAGCGGTTTGAGTAAATGGACCCGTAGAATAAGTACCTGACTTGAAAAAACTAAGTATTAAGGTCGATGTGTTTGACTAAACTCTGCAAGGTGGTGCTCTAACATGGCCGCAGTCCAATGACTGACACAACTAAATTTTAAAAGATATCCTTTAAACTCTTCTTTTAAATAACTGCTGTCAATATACACAGTATAACATTGCCTGACACTATTTATCTTAAATATTGCATTACAGATCTTCAAGGCTGCGCGTCACATTTTGTTCTGTTAAAATATGCACATTACATATTTATTAAGTTTACTTTGCAATAAGAAAAATGACATATGAACTCGAAAACTTTAACGGGAAAGAAGACATTTTGTAGAGTAAAACTTATCTTAGTGTTAAGGTGAAACTGCTGACATTCCTCGCCTCAAAAATGTCTTCTTGATATTTTTACATTAAAAAATAATGGTAGAAGACTAAAATTAAAATTTTGGCAGTATTTAACTCTGTTCATTTACGTTCTAAGTCGCAATCCTTTCGAAGCCCACTTTCATTAATTTCATTCATGCTGACATTGATAAAATAAACTACCATTCAAATACTGAAGTCGATATAATCGACTGTTCTCGCTGCCAAAATCTGTAGCCTGGTACCTCTTAAAAAAAAATCAGACTGCATATAAAATTTTCTTTTATATCTTGGTTCATTTTCATGTGGTATATCCAAAAATGTAGACGATATTGTGTAATTATTACTATCAAATCCAATTTTACCAAAGTTCTCTGCCCCTGATAACATCTAATCTTGCCTCTGGGGAGAGTCCCATTTAGTTAGGCATACATACTCTAAAAGAAGGTAACTGTATACCGATCTTGACTCCTTATAACTATTGGACTTGTGGCATTTGTTGCAGAGGCCAATACAAGTTTGAGGGACGAGGGAGCGGGAATGGCTCTGCACCAACCATGCCAACAATAATAATAGACTCCTGCTGGGTAATTTATTTTCTCTCTCTCTCTCTCTCTCTCTCTCTCTCTCTCTCTCTCTCTCTCT
>NC_068992.1:57037152-57040138 GCF_001194135.2 Octopus bimaculoides
TATATATATGGTGGTTGTCTACTCCTTAGGCAGAGTTTGACCACCTTCTATACCTACACCTTAGCACTATCATAGCATCTTATGAAGCTTTTTTAAACCAGACAATGTTCTGAAAAGACATCCACACAGATTACACATCCGCTTTGGACCACCAAGAGCTGCAGATTAGTTCGGATCTTTGTGGATCTTAAAATGTCTTTTGAGGCCTCTGTTGGATTTGCAAACCTTCTGGCATACACCCCATTGAAAGGTGTGCACAGACATATGAGTAGAATAATTGGTGGAGGTTCGTTTTCCATACATATAAATGTCCGTGGGTTTTCACGTAGTTTCTGGTCCAAAGAGCTGCGACAATCGTTAGCATGCGGGGCAAAATGCTTAGCAGTATTTCGTCTGCCTTTACGTTTTGAGTTCAAATTCCTCCGAGGTCGACTTTGCCTTTCATCGTTACGGAGTAGATAAATTAAGCACTTCTCAAGTACTGGAGTCGATGTGATCAACTGTCCCCCTCCCCATAAAAAATCCAGACCTTGTGCCTAGAGTAGAAAGGTTTATTATTATGATTAATTTAGGTGGTGAGCTGTCAGAATCATTAGCCCGCTGGGCAAAATGCTTAGCAGCATTTCGTGGGTCTTTGCGTTCTGAGTTCAAATTCCGCCGAGGTCGCTTTTGCCTTCCATCCTTTCGAGGTTGTTAAATTAAGTACTAGTTATACATTAGGGTCGAATTAATTGACTGTCCCCTCCTTCAAAGTTTCAGGCCTTGTACCTATAGTAGAAAGAACTATTATTATTACTATTCATTTTGTTCATCATATACAAGTTTGTGTGTATTCATCATTATTTTATGCATCATATTCGATTTTAGAAAAAAGAAATGTAGCATGTCTCTGACAATTCCGAAGCGTATTGAACTTATTTTGTGTATGACTTTTGACCCGCCCTGTATATTATAAGACGTTGTAATACCGAAGCGCTACGCGCGTTTGTTTAGTTGTTATTTGATGTGTGGTTTATATTATGTGCAATAGATAGCATAATCGCTATGGATTATTGTTAAGAAATGTCTGACAATTAATTCATATACATATCCGCTAACATAAATACATATTGATTGATTAATGCGATTAAAAGATTAGTTTATTATGAGATGGTGAGTAAAGTCGTCCTTGGGAAATAAGCCCTATTTAATATTGGTAATAATCGATCGAATATGAAAGGGCTGGATTACTAGAACTGTGGGTGAGAAGGGGAATAGTCCCATTCGGCATTTAGTTGTGGCTCTTTAGATCCTGAGGTCAAATTCGACCGGAAGAAACAATGTTTTTCATTCATCAATCATCAATGAAAATAAGTAGTATTAGAGTATGTACTTTAGCATAATTATATTATACTCCACAAGAAAGGTGGCGAGCTGGCAGAATCGTTAGTGCGCTGGGAAAAAATTCTTAACAGGAAATTTTCGAGGAAGAAGTTATGTGACTTGACTTCTCTAATCTGTAATATTTGTATAAAAGTGTTGCTTTGCTTGCGCAGGATAGCGGTGTTACAGTAGCCATTGAGCTGCATTCATTTACATTTTTTCTTAAGATAGAGGATTACTTTGCCAATTAAGATGGCCTCTTTTATTAGCGGGTTTCCATTGTTTCTTTCTGTGGTTACAATGGCAACATGGTTCTCTCTGAGCTGGCATTACTGTACGTACTTTTTGACAGAAGAAGCATTACGGTTAAGGTGTTTTTTAATCCGTGCGTGTACTTGTGAGATGGTACTTCCCATTTAGAATTCATTTTATGCTTGCTACACGTCATTTTATACACAATGTAGGATTGCAGGCATATTTTCTCCGTTGAACGATCACATGTCGAGAAATTGGAGAGGCGGTTAGTCGATACTATCGGCCCCAATCTTCAAATGGTATTTTATTTTAATGATCTTGAGCGAATGAAAGGCAAGATCGATTTCAGCTGAATTTGAACGTAAAGGTCAGGTAGAAATCTTCCAAAGCATTTTGTATGACGCACCTCAAAATTCTGCCAACATGCCATCTAAGCCGCACTACGCTATCAGTTTTCAAAGAAGGGTATTAGTTGAGAACGTCGACCTCATGGAAAATACATGGAAAATATTTTATTTTACTGATTCGGAAATCAGAAAAATTAAACATGAAAATGGCTGAAATTGAACGCATATCAACAACTGGAAGAAATACCGTAAGGCATGATTTCCAAGAATTCCACCACCTCTCTACCACAATAATGGTAATAATTATACCACCAACAACAACGATGATGACGAAGACAAGGAGCAGGTAGAGTAGGAGGAGATGAAGAATAACAACGACAAAAACAACAATTATAATAATAATAATAATAATAATAATAATAATAATAATAATAATAATAATAATAGTAATAATAAAACGATCATAATACTGCGTTTCTGTGAGGGTTTTTTTTTAATGTAATCATTGTTTATTTTTATTATTACTATTCCTCTTGCGGATACTGTTGTTGATATTGTTGTGTATTATTTCTACCTTTCCTGCTGCTGATGATGCTGATGATAACGACGTCGATAGAGCGGATGTTATGGGTGTCTGCATCGATGATTATAGTCTTCTTGCTATAAATGTTGTTTTTTGTTCGTAATACCATTGTTACAGCACATATATCTGTCCATAGAACTGTTGTTACAGCCATCATTAGCTTCTGTTTGCCAATGTTGAGCTATGTGTATATATAAACACATACACATATATATGCATGTATATATGTATGTACATGCATTACACACTTGTAAATGTACATGTATTATAGCAATAAATATATAAATATATGTGCTTGTATAAAGGTATATATATACCTACATATTTATATGTATGTATATATAATATCTATATATATATATATAATATATATTGTATGTATATATATATATGTATTATATTTGTAGTTATATCTGTATATATATATATATATATATAT
>NC_068992.1:57041071-57042008 GCF_001194135.2 Octopus bimaculoides
ATATATATATATATATATATACAACTGTATAGATATATAAATAGATATTTATACAACTATTTATACATACACATATATATGTGTGTGAGAGCACGAGCATGGAGAGAGAAAGAGACAAGGAAAGAAAGAAGTGGAAGAAGAATAGTGAAAAGGATAGAAAAGCACGAGTCTTTATATAAAGTTTATGCAGAAAAACATCACAAAATAGAACCCTAATTACGTTGCCTTCTCGAAATATCTTTGTAGTTAACTGTGTAGGCATCCACCTTTCTATAAATTTACCAGTCATGCTCTATATTTCTCTCTCAGTTCCTCTATCTCTCCCTACATCTAACATTTTACTTTGTATTTATATATGTGTACGTGTATTTGTGGGTGTGTATGCGTGTGTGTGTGTGTGTGTGTGCATTGATTTTGTGCCTGTTTATGTGTGTCCATATACATGCGTTCATATATATACGTATATATGTTAAGTTATATATATATGCATTCATGTGTGAGTGTATGTATGCATGTATTATATATGTATCGTATGCACAACTTATGAAACTGCTTCTTATAAGAGCGGAGAAAATGGCTGTAAAAAGGAAGATATTCCGATCATAGGACACTGCAAACAAAACATGTATAACCTTTGCCGCCAGGTAAAAAGTGGGTGCAAAGTAATGAACATAATTATAATGTTGATATACATGCATATATATAGGCGCAGGAGTGGCTGTGTGGTAAGTAGCTTGCTTACCAACCACATGGTTCCGGGTTCATTCCCACTGCGTGGCACCTCGAGCAAGTGTCTTCTACTGTAGCCTCAAACCGACGAAAGCCTTGTGAATGGATATGATAGACGGAAACTGAAAGAAGCCCGTCGTATATATGTATATATATGTATGCGTGTGTATATGGTTGTGTGTCTGTGTTTGTCCCCCCTAGCATTGCT
>NC_068992.1:57042018-57044387 GCF_001194135.2 Octopus bimaculoides
TATGTATATATATGTATGCGTGTGTATATGGTTGTGTGTCTGTGTTTGTCCCCCCTAGCATTGCTTGACAACTGATGCTGGTGTGTTTATGTCCCCGTCATTTAGTGGTTCGGGAAAAGAGAACGATAGAATAAGTACTAGGCTTACAAAGAATAAGTCCCGGGGTCGATTTTCTCGACTAAAGGTGGTGCTCTAGCATGGCCGCAATCAAATGACTGAAACAAGTAAAAGAGTAAATGAGTATATTTGGTTTATCATTCCTTGCGCACGACAAATAAAACCGAATCTGGTCAAGGTATTTTACAGATATTTATCTAAACACTTTAATAAGGAACATAAATATAAAAAAAATAATAATAAAGGATTAGAATATGTTTTTCAGTAACTCAAAATTTGTTTAGAATTTTCTCTTTCTTTAATAATAATATATTAGATAATTTTTATAAGAATAGAAATAATAATAGTATTACAGAAAATGATCTACCAAGAAATTGTTTGTAGATATAAGGGTAAATATTATTTTAAGAATTTTTTGCTAAAGAACAATATTTTATATAGACGAAGGGTTGATTCGGAACGAAAAATATTTTTACATATGGTCAACGGAAAATGTTATTAAAAAATGGATCACAAAACATGAGTACACCTTTAGGAATAGAGATCGATTTAACAGTACTAGTCTAAGTAAAATAATTTGGGAAATTGAATGATACAAAGAAATAATACGACATAAATTGGAAAATACTTAGTCATGCTAGATCGTACATATACTTCAGTATTGAGTGAACATGTTTCACAATTGTTTTGTAAGTGAACATGTTGTGGTTTTAGTAATCAAAAATTTAAATTGTTGAGGACCATTAGTTGGTTGCAAAAGCAATACTTCTTTTAAATCAATCGGTAGTTGTAATAGTCTACCACAACTAGCAGTTATATTGCAGTTGCAAATTTCATTTATACAGATGTTGCAAGTATGTTGATACAATCTAATTTATCTAGCAGTGTCATATTTGATGAATGTAAACTTTTGTGGAAATACCATTTCAAAATGAAATTACTTCCAGAATTGAATTTCCTCCTGAATTTAAATATCTAGTTATTCAAATTAATAGATTTTTTTTTATAATCCAGCCGTCCTTTCACACAGAATTTTATCTATCTGTAAACCTTAGCTCTGACGAGACTTATATAAGTGAAATGAATTGTTTATGCATCAAAAAAAGTATATAAGTCAAAACAAATCGTTGGCTACTTTTTAATATTATATTATATTATATTCATATTATATTACGTTATATTATACTATAAATAAATTGTTTGATTGTCAATTGTATCTCTCTAGCTAAATTATTGTTTATATACATGTTTATGTGTGCGTACATGAGTGTGTGTATGAATATATGAATATATATATATATACCTAAAAGATAGAAGATATAGATAGGTTGATAGATAGATAGATAGATAGATAGATAGATAGATAGATAGATAGATAGATAGATAGATAGATAGATTTCTTACAAGTGTGGCTCTGAGGAAAGAAATTTACCCCCCCAACCACATGGTCTCGAGATCAGTCTCACTGCATGGTACTTCGGTTAGCTACCTTTCATTATAGCTCTGGGCCGATTTAAACCTTGTGTGTGGATTTGGATATCTTTGTGTCGTTATGTTTGTGTTTAACCCCTATCATGGCTTCACAGTTGATGCTGATTTTCTTTTTATTCCCTTAATCTAGCGGTCCGGAAAAGTAGACTGATAGGATGACTACCATATTAAGAGAGTAAACTAAATACTGGGGTCGATTGATACCCCAGCATGGCCGGAGTCTAATGACTGAAACAATTAAAAGATAAGAGACGTATACATATGTGCGTATCTGCGTGAATGTGTGTCTATGTACGTATGTATATATGTATGTACGTAAGTAAGTGTGCGGGGCTTAATGGTTACGCTGTTGCATTCACGATTGCGCGCTCGGTTACCAGACTGGCTGGTGCACTGTTCTCTTGAGCTAAACACTTCATTTCAGGCTGCGCTACAATGACTTCGGCATGTGACGCGCACCACGCCCTGCACCTGTACGGACAATGTCGATTGGAATGGATGGAGAGGAGGAGTTCATGAACAGCAGAAATATTTGATTACTATAAACAAATCATCTGTGCAGACTGTTCAGCAAGGAAGTACGGAAGCTTCTTTCTCGATTGGAGAGACTAACATTATGTGTGTGTACGTGTGTGTCTGTATGTGTGAGTGTGTGTATATGGATATGCGTTTATATATATATATATATATGTGTGTGTGCATATATATAAGTATGTATATATATGTATATATATATATATTTGTATATATATATATATATA
>NC_068992.1:57045181-57047111 GCF_001194135.2 Octopus bimaculoides
TATATATATATATATATATATATATATATGTATATGTATGTATGTGATAGAGTGTTATGTCCTAACTAAGGACACATTACAATCCTGAGACCATTGCACATGCTTCGTGTCACTTACCTAATTATATTGTACTTACTTCGCTAGACTAGGTTACCCAGCATTAATATCTTAAAAGACCGGGTACTTGAAATGCTTTTCTTTACGAGTTGTCTCAACGGTATTCGATTCTATCGAACATCTAAAATCATCCTTTTAAATCTAAATATATATCTATGCTAGTCATCAATTTAAAGAATCAATTATCACTTTGAAATGATTTAATACGTTTGACCGATTCCATTGTCATTGATGATATATTCAGAAATATATTCAACCAATTAGCAACCTTCTTACACGTTAATGAAATCTCTCTAATTTCTTGCTGATTTATACTAACCTATTTGTAATAGTATAAACCAGTTCTAATCGATAAAGGTTTGCTGATTAGCTTCGGTAGTATTGATAATGTGATCTTTAATAACGGGGTGCTTTACAAATTAGCATAACTGGTGTCATTGTTATTGTTTATGTTGTATTTGTTGTTGTGGTTATTTAGCCACAGGTCAGCCTCTTTGAAGAACAACTTTGATCAAAGACGTTCATACATACATATATACATACATACATGTATATGAAACTGTGTAATTGCAACTGTATTGCTAGATTTAATTATTTCGGTATGTATGGGAGATAAATCTTGACATATTTTGATCTCATAGGATCTCATAACCAAACAATCTTCACCAGTTTTGTCGAAGTATGATAGCAGAAATAGCTACGTTGTTGTCCTTCTTATGTCCTTTAACAAGGAAAATAAGATTAATGATAATATAATACTGGCTTTCATCTACCGTATAATTATTTCTAGTTAGCTTTATTAATGATCCTTGCATTAAGTGGCTTAACAGGAACATAACTGCGTACATTAATTTACTTGTCTTATGTGAATTTGGTGAATTACACCTCAAACCGAAATCCTTTGTCCAAAAGTTTACAATTTATGTTAGAATTATTATGCATATAAAAATGATTATGGGTATTAAGAAAATAATTTTATCATACGTGAAAATCTTTATAGCAGACAAATAGCTTAATTAAATGTCTATGGCAAGTAATTAAAATGATTAATCGATGCAATTTTTGTCAATATGAGAAGCATTATCAGAAATATAACGGAGAAAATAAGAGTACAACCCCCATACTCACATTAAAACACTCACCAGTTCTCTTTCCCCCCCCCACCTCTCTCTCTCTCCATTTGTATCCGTCTGTCTCTGTATGTCTGTCACTCTTTTTGTCTATGTCTTTCTCTCTTTCCCTATCTGTCGCTTTCTTTCGAGCTATTTATCTATATCTCTACGTTCGTATCTTGCAATTTCTCTATCGCCACATAACCCTATCCACAAGTTTATATATGAGATCTTTTGTTTTGTTTTTTTTTTGTTTCTCGCATTCCCCCTTCCTCTCTCTGACGTATCTATTTATCGAAGTGCTTATACATATATGTGCGTGTTTATGCGTGTGTGTGTGTGTGTAAATGTCTATGCATGGTGTATAGTAACTTAGACTCCAATGTTTTTACGAGAACCCAATTCCACGGGTTAAAGTATGGTTTTTTAGAGGATTCCAGGTGAGCAGATATGGAGGTATTTCTGCAGATAAGCAAATCCAATATAACAGCTTTGGTTTGATGTACAAAATTTATTTTTTGCGTATACATGCAAGCAGAAAGAAAGGAAAGAATGAAGATTTTAGATTATGAATATTTATGTATGTATACATATATAGATGTTTATATATTAAGATATCAAACATACACAGAATACAAACTACCGAGGAAACTATAGGGGAGGAGTTAGTGCACGTATATATATATATATATCTATATATA
>NC_068992.1:57047407-57048967 GCF_001194135.2 Octopus bimaculoides
TATATACATATGTATACATATATTTTTATGTATATGCACTTATGCAGTACCCGTCAAGAAGTGACCGAAAATTGAAGTTCATTTGACCCGGCATTTATCATAAAACCAAAAGTTACTATAAAATTAATAGCGACAGGTGCAATTTTAATCTCCATCGCAGATATTGTGTTAGAGCTAAGAATACTACGTTATTTACCTCGTGAGGATGTATCATATGATATTATGGTGAATAAAAGAACTCGTATTTATATCTCTGACAGACAAAAGCCGTCTGTTATATCTACAGAAATTGCTAGATCACGTTATTTCGCCGTATTACAAAATTGTAAACGCAAATGATTCACTAGGGGTGTTTTTGAGGTTTGTAATCTTCAGTGTGTAACCAGCTTTCAAGAACAAAATTTCCATGTGGTAGGTGCAGGAAAAACTCTGTTGCCTCTTTCCCAGCAAAAGTTGTAGGGTCGTGTCGCTTGGAATCAAATGAATTCTCAAGATGAATAATTTGTTAATGACTTTCATTTGTGTGAATATGCAGTTGGAGCTATAAAGCTTATGTAGGTTCCATTTAAACGTCTTATTCTACATTTCTAATATCGAAAAGTTGTCACGGAACATTTTTTTATATTTAATTGATGAAGAACCATCTTTGACAAATTTATTCAATCAAAAATGAATAGAGAATTATTTTATCGCTTGCTCGTCTCATTCGTGATTTTATGTTGTATCGTCACCAAGAATACAGTTTAATGGCTAATGTTTGAATATTACTGTAATTTTACTCCGTGTTGTGAGTTAAATTTCACTGAATCTTTATGTATTTCTTCTTTATTTATAACGTCAAGCGTTTCCTCTGAAAGTATATTTTTGCTTGTTAAATTTCTTTCGGCACTTACATCGTAAGGAACGTTAATACTACTTGCATGCATTGTTACACCCCTTTGTAGAGTTCTATCACCAATTTTAATTTTTAAGAAGCAACATATAATGTAAATCTTGCCAGTGAGATATGATTTAGCTGTTACTCCTGGTCTATCAATAGATAAGAATAAATAACTATCCATTAATCGCCCTTTTTATCAGTTACCTCATTGATAAAGAATTCAATTACTACTCAACATCTGACATTAAAACCCTCCACTCTCCTTTCATCTCCATCTGGTTTGTATAGTTCTTCCTCCTGTGTGAAATCATATAAAACAATTAAAAGATCGGAGATTCCCAATATCGAAAACTTCAAGACAGATTAATAGCGTATTTTCAATATCTTTCAAGCATTTCTTTTCTGCTATTTCCATAGAATTTCTTTGGCTCATGTAATCTTACCTGTGCTTTCCTTCTTTATCTTGCTGTGACTTACACCAGCTGCTTTCGATTATCTAAAGAAAATAAGAGTAAACAAATACCTCATATGAAAAGGAAAGGTCCAACAATACATCTAATCCATTTTTCTCCATTGCTTCTTAAAATTAGTTGTTCCGCAGCATCTTTAAAATTTACATAAACAACTTCATCCATCGTGGTGCTAGTTGCTCCCTTCACATGCAGCAATAATATATATAT
>NC_068992.1:57049659-57054185 GCF_001194135.2 Octopus bimaculoides
ATATATATATATATTATTGGTGCATATGAAAGGAGCAGCTAGCTTCGAATATCTGCGCACAATGGATGAAATTGATTGTGAGTTTTAAAAACGCTGCAGAGCAGCTATATATATATATATAATGAGAGAGGCAGGGAGAGAGAGAGAGAGAGAGAGATACATGTACATATATATACAGGGTTTATCCAAATAGAATGAACCTATTTCATTACGTAATATTTTAATAAGGAAAAGCAATAGAAAACTCCAGCTAAGTCACAATCAACTTTTATTTCTTGTCTTACAAGTGTTTAATGTGGCCACCACCTGCAGCACGGGCAACATCAATGCGATAAGAGAATTCCCCCCACCCCCACCCAGACTTCTATCAGTATATCACGATCCACTGAGTTGATCGCTGTTGTTATTTGATGCTTATGTTCATCGAGGTTAGTGGGTAGCGGTTTCAATGTGGCTACACTACAAGAATCCCTTTGACTCTGTTCCGCCACTTTTAAGTTTCTATATTTTAATTTTCTTATCAAAAGCAAAATGATACGGAATGGATGAATAAAGGAGGCCTTAATCCCGCATACATTGTTGATTCAAGAGGACAGCATTATCATATGTACTATGTCGATCAACACCTTACAGTTACTCCGCAATTCCTTCGGTGATGCACACGCTTTGTTAACCTTCCCTTTGTACTTGTTCTATCCCACCTACATTGAGTTCTTTCTATCTCGCTATAGACTTGATCCTGATTTTAGTCTTATCGTTTTCCAGCCACCGAGCTCAGACGTCTTACGATCAGCTTAGCCTTTTTTATGCAGTCGAGAGTTTAACACATATTTCTCTGTGATTGAGAATTTGTTCATTTTTCTCTCATGGTATTCTTTGGAATTCTTATTTCCCTATTCCTTGCTTCGCATTTATTCCCTGAACCAAATTCTGCCACTCTTCAGCAAAAAATCTTCAGTGTATATTCTTTTCTACTCTAGGCACAAGGCCCGACATTTTGGGGGCAGGGGCTAGTCGATTAGATCGACCCTGGTACGCAACTGGTACTTAATTTATCGACCCAGAAAGGATAAAAGGCAAAGTCGATCTCGGCGGAAATTGAACTTAGAACGTAAAGACAGACGAAATACCGCTAAGCATTTCGCCGGCGTGCAAACGTTTCTTATTTCTTTATTGCCCACAAGGGGCTAAACATAGAAGGGACAAATAAGGACCGACAAGGAATTAAGTTGATTACATCGACCCCAGTGCGTAACTGGTACTTAATTTATCGACTCCGAAAGGATGAAAGGCAAAGTCGACCTCGGCAGAATTTGAACTCAGAACGCAAACAGAGACGAAACACCGCCATGCGTTAAGTGTAGTGTGTGTGTGTGTGTGTGTGTGTGTGTGAATGTATATGAGTGTGTGAGTGTGTGTGTGTGTGAATGTATATGAGTGTGTGAATGTATATGAGTGTGTGTGTGTGTGCGGATTGTATGTTGTTTGGTTGGCTGATAAGTTGACTGGTATAAGAATATGCATACAAAGTTAAAGCAAAGATACAAAGATCTACATTGATAAAAATTCAGAGAAGAAACAAAACAACCAGCAATATTTATTTTAGAAAATGTAAAAGAAATATCTGAAATATACATATGAAAAGCAGAAACTGGATGTAGTAAGTGATGAAATAAAAAGAAACCATTCTGTTGAAAGAAATATAAAAAGGGTGGACGATGTATGTAATGATACATTAATTAAAAATCATATAATAATTAAAAGAAACACCTCGGAACAATTTACTTTTACTTATGAATGTCTAATAATAAACTTAATTAATTAAAAGAATACAATAGAGTAAGATGTAACGCGTCATGATGTCGTTAAGTTCAGTTTTTAAAAGTGTAAATTTTGTTCTGTATTAATTATAAAAATAAATTGATTCTAATGAGGCAAAGACTAATAATATTTAAAGAAGAAATAAAATTAATCATATAAAAAAAGAATTAATTCTACTTACCACTTTCTAAATTCTAAAGAATGTGACGCTAATTATCGACATTATTTTCAAAAAAGAAATAAACATCACAAATAATCATATATACAGAATGCTACATGCAAAGAGATATTAATTTTTCGAATTTCTAAAGAATATGAAGATAAGTAGTAATAATATTCTTATAAAAAGAGAAAAAGCAAAAGAGAATTCTTTGTATTTAATTATATAAAGTTATTATATAAAGTTATTAAGTACATGTCATACGTTCTGCTTTTGTAGTTTCCTGTTGGTTTGTTATTGCTTGTATTTGAGATGGCAGATCGACCTATCGGAAATATGTTTTGCTGCACCCAATCAAATTGAACTTAGCTTTTACGTGCTTAATTTGAATCACGTGATAGTTGCAGTAGAACACAACTCTAAGTGAGGTTTGCACAATACAGCTTATTGCATAATACCATGTTCTGTTACAAAGAAACCATGACTATTCATTCGCTCAGTCGTATATGAATCTCGGTCAGAATTTCCGATCATATTTGTTTGCTGACTTGTTCGTTTTAATCATTTGACTGCAGCCATTATGGAGCACCGCCTTGAAGGGTTTTAGTCGAACAAATCGACCCCAGGGCTTATTTTGTTATATCTTGTAATTATTTTATCGATCGCTCTGCCAAACTGCTAAGTTAGGGTGACGTAAACACACAAACACCGGTTATGAGACGGTGATGTGGGGCAAACGGGGAAATAAAGACACATACATAGATACACACACGCGTATATACACGACGGGCTTCTTTCAGTTTCCGTCTACCAAATCCATTCATATTGCTTCAGTTACCTCGAGGCTATAGTAGATGATACTTTCTCAAGGTGCCACATAGTGGGACTGAACCTGGAACCATGTGGTTGGGAAGCAAGCTTCTTACTACACAGCCACACTTGTTCGATTAAGTCACTACAATCATTGAACTAGTGACTGAATATTCCACAGATAAATATACGTTCAATGTAATTCTCAGACGGAAGCAAGGAGGTACATTTTATTCGAGGTACAATCTTACCAATAGGATTCTACACAGTTTCTGTTTCTTTAATTTCATTTGCTATAGATGATGACACGCAGCAGAATCGAAAGTTGCACCTCATCATTGCGAAGTGAACTTTTAACCATTCGGTGATTCTGCATATATAAATGTTCGAGCATGACATTTCGCAGTCTGCAAGAGGTGTAAATTTGTACGCGTAAATTTAACTGTTTTTTTTGTGTGTGTGTGTGTGTTTCGAAGATAATCTGAAATTTGCCCAAAAACTATAAAAGCTGTATTTGGTGAGCGAGCGTATGTTTATTGTTATTAAGAGCTGATGATGTCTATTTGTAGGGATTAAATCGGAATTTATTGTGAACTGGCTTAATTATATCTCCGGTGTGTGAGCAATGAGGTTTATCCATCATCCATTAATGTAAAGTGGCGTTGGTTTTCATTTTAAAATTGATGAATTAGAATTTATGAACTGAAAATGCCATCATGGACATTCAAAAATAGCTGTTTGGCGCTCGAAATGATGGAAATAATGTGAAATAAATTGAGAAACAAATGCATAATGAAGCCGATAGAGGCACGCAGAGCTGCATCCCGCTCATTGATAACCAAGCATTCTGTTTTACTAGATAAGTACATAATAACAGACAACAAGCCTTCGTAAACGTCGCTGTTCAAACATTTCCCTGTGGATGAGACAGTTATTTATTCTTATCTTCAGATTCATACACACAAGAAACTTAAGGGGATATGGTCGATTACCAAATTAAAATAAAGATATAGGCACAGGCGTCGACTTTGTGGTAAGACGTCTGCTTCCCAACCACATGGTTTTGGTTTCAGTCCAACTGTGTGTCACCTTGGGCAAGTGTGTTTTGTAGCCTCAAATCCTTGTGAGTAGATAGAAATAGAAAGAAGCGCATTATATATATATATATATATATATATATATATATATATATTGCATAACAATATTGATGAATATATTTTCGTAACTGACATATCAGGATCAAATTACGGATGTCGACATGCCAAAGATCCAGCATTCACGGGGTCGCTTCCAGTAAATACTATTCTCTCTAGATAATGTTGGCTTGTGATCGAGTGGATCATCCAAAACATTCATTAGGAGACTGGTGGCTGCTAAACAACAATAACCCCCGCTGTTTTCACAGCGAATGACAGCCATCGGTATCACCACTCTTGTCATCATCAGCAACCTTACGTATTGTTTCACCTTTACGCCGTCATCATCATCATCATCATCATCATCATCATCATCATCATCATCATCATCACCACCACCACCACCACCAACAACAACAACAACAAAACCACCACAGGCAGCACCATGATAGTAACAGCAGCATCCTCACCATCACCACCACCATCATCATGATCATCATGATCATCATCATCATGATCCTCATCACCATCACCACAACCATCATCATCATCATGAACATCATCATAGCCTCGTCATCATCGTCGTCGTCGTTGTCATC
>NC_068992.1:57055169-57062185 GCF_001194135.2 Octopus bimaculoides
TATATATATATGTATATATATATTATGTTATGTGTGTATTTAAAGTACAGAATAACAAAAATGTAAGATAACAACTGCTTTATAGAATGGGAATTGGTACTAAGAATAGAAAACAATGCTCAGGTGTATACCTGTGAGTGTGTGCGTAAGTGTGTATGTGAATATATATGTATATGTGTATGTGTATGTATGTAGACATGCATTTATGTTTGTGTACACACAACCACACACACATAAACACATGTGTGTCTGCATGTATATGTATAAATAAATATATTGGAACGGTGATGTCACCAAATATATATATATAAATGTGTGTGTATGTTCGTGCGTGTGTTTTTGTGTGTATTTGCGTTTATGTATGCGTGTGAGTATGTGTACATATGAGAGTATAGATATAAGCGTGTATTATGTATGAATTAGCATTTGTGTATGTATGTGTGTGTTGTGTGTGTTGTGTGTGTGTGTGTGTGTGTATGTGTGTGTGTGTGTGTGTGTGTGTGTGTGTGTGTGTGTGTTTGTGCTTGCGTGTGTGTGGACTTACACATATATTTCTTGAATCATGCGAGAAACTTTTTTCAAATATTTTCAATTGTGAATATAACATAAATTATAACATAAATTATAACATAAATTATAACATAAATTTTTATGCAATATTCTTGGATTGCCGTGTATAAGTAGGATATCGTGAGATATGTGATGTCTTCGTGCTTATTATGTTTAATTTCTTGGGATTATCTTTCGGTTTTTAAATTTTCGACAACCACTTTCTTCCCATGTGGGATAAATATTAAATAATAAGTAAAAATATTATAGAATACGAAGCCAAAACCAAAAAAATAAAAATAGCATTTCGTCGTTACTGTTTTCTTTATAAGAACTACATGATTTTAGTACTAGAAAATATTTCAAAGTGAGAGACAATATATATATCACGATTCAGATTTTCTTCAAAATATTTATTTTTGATATTTTTTGTTTGTTTATTTATAGTGGGTTTTCAAGTGCAGCGTTTTGAAATACTTATAAAATTAGCATTAACTCTTTTACTGCAGAAGTGAGTTATATCCGTTCAAAGTGTCATTACACGTAACTGCGGAAAGCAGTTTGATACGCTTTTCTTTATTGAGATATGCTGAGTTGAAAGAGTGGTATCATGACTTGCATAATATAATAATTTAAATTTTTGATAGATATTTAACATCATTATGAATTTAAATTTTGTAGTGAAAGAAACCGACATTTAACAAATAATACATATCGTGTTACTTGGTGTATATCATGTGATTTCATCTAATATCAGAGAAATATTCTTTTCTACTCTAGGCACAAGGCCCGAATTTTTTGGGGAGGTGACCAGATGATTAGATCGACCCCAGTACGCAACTGGTACTTAATGTATCGACCCCGAAAGGATGAAAAGCAAAGTCGACCTCGGCGGAATTTGATGTCAGAGAAATATTAATATTATAATAGCATCTTCTTGTATCGTTGTATTTCGGGAGGTTCATTTTTTTCTTTTTTGCCAGATAAACACACGCACTGTATATTCGTTCTTCACTTGTTTATTACTGTTCCTATTTTAAGTCATGTGCATTGCCCGGAAATCTTTCCCCACACATCTGTGACATCTTCAGCGACACCTTCCATCTTCGTGTGTGCTCTTGCATTCTGTTCTTCTATGATGTGTATCCTTATATGCGCATGCGTTTGCGTCTTTGTATTTGTATATCTGTGTGTGCGTGTGTGTGTGATTGGTCTTAGTAGCATTATCAAATGTAGTAATAAGAAAATGCTGCTTTTTACTTAGATTTTATAATCAATTGTGTAGTAAAATATATCCGCATAAAAATTCTAATTGTGGTTTTCGAGGCATGCATATTTAAAAATAAAATCTGCTGTCACGAAAATCTAAATTTTGCTGACACTCGATTCCTACATATCACTAAAAATATCACATTTTGATCATATACTTCACACGCGCGTGCACAATTACATATGCATACATACAAACAAACAAACTTACAATCATGCAAGCTTGCATAGGTATGCTTATATATATATATATTTATATATATATATATATATATACATACATACATACATACATACATACATACATACATACATACATACATACATACATACATATATATATAAATTATATATATTTATGTATGTGCATGTGTGTGTTTGTGTGTGTGAAGTGTCATTAGTGTGCATCTTTTTTTTGAAAGATGGATGACAAATAATTACCAATAACAAGAAAAGAAATGTATTTTAAGATCTATAGAATATAATGATGGCGAACATGGGATAAAATATAAAATAAACGAATGAAGAGAGATGAATAGAGTTCATGAAAATAGAAAAAATGACTGTAAATCAACATTTCGAATATATGTTTCTCTGGTTGAGGACAACTAAAAGGAGAGATAAGATGTTTGACCTCCCTTATAAATATGAGACACAGAAGTGAAGAATATTGACTTTAAATAGGAGAGGGAAAAGAATCATTAATATATTTTGGAGGGAGCTTTCATAGATTATATTCTGAATTTAATACGTTTTGAGTAACAAGATCGGATTTGATATATTAGGAAAGCTAATGAGGAAAAGTGAACCAACAATCTGCTTGAAGTTCGTTTTTATTTGTTATTTTCAAATAAGGGAGGTAATTAACCTCAGATTGTTTTAAGAATTAGATGTTTTTTGGCTTAATTACTGATTGCAAAGTAGATTATAACAAAACAAGGCAAAAGAAAATAAAGCTGCCATATAAATTTAAAACTAAAATCTAATTAACTGATGGTAATGAAACACCATCAAAGCTATAGTAAATTCTGTAATTTAAATAATTGTGTTATTTTGCTAAATTAAACGTCATATCTACGCTAAGGATTCATTGCTCATTAAGAGAATAATTGTATCCGTCTTGTAGTATTACTTCCTGGAATAGTTTTTATCTCAAAATCTACAACATATTGAGTGCTAATGAGAGAATCTCTAATTGGTAGTTCACTACGTTATAAATGGAAGACAAATATTCTTTAAATATTTTACTCCTGCTAGTACTGCTCTGTAGTTAAGAAGCTTGAAGCAGATAAAGCTATTTCGCTGTTCCATTGTATGCATGCTGATAGATAATGGTAAGAAACTCTCACGATAGCTGAACGGCAGGAGGTCTTCAGAAAAGAAACCCCACTCAAACAAGCATTTCGGCTCTTTATTTCTTACAATCTAAGGGATTCGGACAATATCAGGGTCGTGGCTCTTGGATACATTTCTGCTGACACACTCTAGCCACTTAGATATCGGGGATAAGTGCATTTTATACGCTCTGATATTTCATCTGGTTGTAACTTCTCTCCGTTGATTCAGCTTTCAAACTTATATTTAAAGAAAATATAACATTAATTATCATGGAAGAGGTGATAGTCACTTCTATCACAAGAACTCGCTTTTAGTCATCGCCTTTAGGGTTAAAATACAAGAATATTGCCTTCAAATGGTATGGAGGTCGTTCTCATTCCTCTTCGATCAGATCCAGCTGGAACAACACCACTCCTGACATTGCCTCTCGGGCTCTGGTCCTCTTTCCAGACACTGAGAGTAGTTTCATTAGACCGTAAGCAGATTTGCCCTCAAAATTTTAACGCCAATTATGGTGAATAACTTGACCCGATGTTGGCTTCCCTCGGGTAGTTGCCTAGGCTGGAGTATTTTCCGGTTTTCAACGTATTTAAACGGCAAAATGAGTTCAATCCCAAATAGTTGCTTTGATGAACTGGAATGGAGTATGATATCCGGCCGCAAACGACTTTTTCTAATCATTTCTGGTGGGTTTTTTTTGTTGATCCTGGGAGGACTTATGAACTCTCACAGTCATCTGTACACTCTCTTCCCCAGAAGACTCCATATCTGTGCCCTGCATGACATTGCTGTTCCTGGCTTATGATTCGCTGCCTCCTGCATTGCAGAGTCTTTCAGGTTTCATTTTTTCCGTATTTATCACATGTGCGATTTCCTTGAACGCCTGATTGTGCCTCCATGTGTATCTTCTTTGAACTAGATAGATAGATAGACAGAGAGAGAGAGAGAGAGAGAGAGAGAGAGAGTGTGTGTGTGTGTGTGTGTGAGAGAGAGAGAGATAATTATACATACATACATACATACATACATACATACATACACACACATGCACACACACACACACACACACACACACACACACACACATATATATATATATATATATATGTGTGTATGTGTGTAAATATATATGTTTACATATACATACATATATATATATATATTTATATATAAACACACACAAAAACACACACATACATACATACTTACATACATACATACATACATACATACATACATACATACATACATACATACATACATATATATACACATATATATATACACATCCATTAATTAAATAATTAAAAGATGAATTCTAATTTAGGCGTGGCTTCAATTGAATCATCGTCAGATATTCATTTACATGTTAATTCAACATTTTATGTTATTTCCGAATAAAAGAGTTTTTTTTTCAAAATAGCTTTGAATTTTACGAACCATATTACAATGCTTCGTTGACTAATAATTAAATGTTAAAGGAAGTCAACAGAAATAATAAAAAATGTTTAATGATATTGTAATAGAATGGATATTCATAATACTTGTCTGTATTGTCAGATTTTTATGTGTTCATAAAGTTATTTAGGAGCGGATATTAATTTGGTATAATGTTTAATGTGGCACTATTATGCAAGTTGTACAATTATGTTGCTTTTTTTTTCTAATATTCAAGTATATCATTTTTGCAATTTGATTTATAAAATGCTAACGAATAAACTGTAAAGAGGATATTAAAGTACTCAACAAGATGAAATAGAAACATAAATGATGGGAATCTAATGGGAAAAAGATGTATTACATGTTCGAATTTTGATATTTTGATTAATGGAAATAAATAAATACAGATACCCTAAAAGTGAATGCATGTATCCATACATATATTTATGCGTGTACACACATAACATATAAGAATTTATGTATATATATATATATATATCTGTCTATCTATCATCTATGCAATATTTATATTTATATATATATATATATATAAGTGTGTGTGTGTGTGTGTGTGTGTGTGTGTGTGTGTGTGTGTGTGTGTGTGTGTGTGTGTGTAAGTATATATACATCAATTGGTTTGGATCATGTCAATAGTGGTTATTAGCTGGGTTGCTTCCCGCATGTGATTGACTAGTAAGTTATTCTAGGAGAGAGTTAATAAATTAATTGATGAATAAAAATATTCAGTCATTCCATTATAAAATTAAGAACAAATGTTTAAAGATAGCTGGTACTTCACAATTACAATATCGATAGCAGTAGCAGTTACGTACAGTACGTGGTAAATAAATAAATTAAAAGCTGAGAATTGACATTAGATATTCAATATATGCCACACATTTTCAATAGCGAGGTAGCCGCAGTCCTACGACTAAGGCGAGTAAAACATAAAAGATTGGATCCAAGCAAGCAATGGTGAGCGTGGTAAATATGCAAACGTAGTCGGATACGAGTAAAAAAATACATTTTGCTCGGAGAAAGAAAAGCCATTTATGCAGTAGATTCTAGTAAGGATTTGGGCTAAATAATGATTTATTAGAAAAATGTAAATAATGATATTCAGAGAATTTATTATAGATGATAAACTCTTAAACTACGTGACATTAATTTACATTCAGCGAATGCAATTTTAAAAATAAATGATAAATTTGAATATGTTTTGACAGATATTAACTAAAAATTGTGCTTGTGACGTTTTATGATTGGTAAAGGGCAATCTAATGCAAAATTATAATTTCACTATATATGCCTTCCTCCTATCATTCTAAGTTTGACACTCTGGATAAAATGAAAAAAAAATAAACAATATTCCGTCCAAAATTAACGTATTTTAAAAAGTTAAAAAATATCATCAGGATTATAGTTGGGTTGGGAGATATCATTTCACTCAATGCAGTTGTCCTCATCTTCCACCACGGCCTCAAGACAGCACCGGAATCTGGTACATGCTTTTTAAACTGTGACCCTGGGAAGAACAACTCGGCCTGGGATTTCAATGGGTCGGGATAAGCAATTAGAAGACACAAATCTCCCACAATCACTTCTGGGATATGGCAAGGGGCCAAATCTTGCTACAACACACGTAGCCATCAAGCAGGGACCTTCTCCAGTTAGAGTTTGACTACAGTCTCCAATCCTCTCAGGCAGCCATTTGAACTGAGCCTAAGGCTCTGTTCATCAGTTTCTGGATGAATTCAGATATGGGAACAATGTTCACATAGCAGTCATAACGTTGGCATTTTGATACGCAGCCCGAATCCTCATCTTTTTCAATGTTTAGATAGCTTCTTAGCGGTATTTAGTCTGTCTTTACGTTCTGAGATCAAATTCCGCCGAGATCAACTTTGTCTTTCATCCTTTCAGGGTCGATAAATTAAGTACCAGTTGCGTACTGGAGTCGATCTAATCGACTGGCCCCCTCCCACAAAATTTCCGGTTAGAGTAGAAAAGACTTTTTAAACGGCTTTCAATCCTTCGACAAACCGGTTTCACTTCTTCAACAAATATTCAATGCATTGTACGTGGGCAATGGCTTGCTACAAGCCATTATACGGGTATTATTTAATTATCAGTAGTTGTAATTATTTACAGTGGAATGTTTAATAATATATTTTGAAATTATTCGAATATGAAAATGTATTTGGAATGAGTAATATTGAAATGATTTCATTATTCTAAAGTATTCTTTATATATGATATGACATGATATTTCAGAATAGGTAATAACATATTTTGAAATAATTTGACTGTGATAATCTGTTTTCGGGACGTATTACTGCATTTTCAAATTTGAATGCTATAATGTACTTTGGAATAAATTAATGTAAAGGTTTACATTACGTTTTCTTCATATACATATA
>NC_068992.1:57067308-57068336 GCF_001194135.2 Octopus bimaculoides
TATATATATATATATATACATATGCATGCATATATGAATGTTTATATATATATATATGTATATATATGCATCTGTGTGTGCGCGCACTAAGGTATGTATATGTATTTTTACCTCGGCATTTATTGATTTTTGTAATAATATTTCTTAATAGAGATGAAATTTAATAGAAATCTATAAAACAATATAGCATACAAGTAACGTCTTATATATGTAGAATACTGCATATTTGCCCTGGAAATATGGCTTACTGCTTTGTAATGGAAGCCAAAAATTCATTCATATCTCTAACCTGTCAGAAATAATTTCTCTGCGGACAGGTGATTTGTAAACTCTAGTCGCAATGAATTATATGCGCTCTTAACTCAAACTAAATAGTGAATTTCTTGAGCGTAGCTAAATGACAATTTTACACAACTTACTACTAGTACCGGACACCATCAATAAAAGGTTATAAATCATATGAAGAAACTATGTAACTTTCTGAGCAAATGCTATCAATAAATTCTTCAAAATATCGAGAACGTAATGAAATGGTTTTCACTAAGACGAGGCTGAATGCTATTGTGTAACGAACGAGACCAACAAGGAACTACGCAATAAAACTGGAAGATTTTCATACGTTTTTCTTTTAGTCTATTCTCTATATGTATCTCTCTCTCACACACACTCTCTCTTTCTCTCTAATAAATAATGTTCTTTAGAAAAAGTCAATATTAATGAAGTCAACAAGTTACAGAGAAGTAAAGAAAAAAAAACTACTCTGTGTGAAATTGGTAAATACTATGTTTGATGCCGTCTCTTTCGCTCACTGTATGTATATAGGTATGCATGTATACATACATACATAAATACATAAATACACACACACACATACACACACACACACACACACACATATATATATATATATATATATATATATATATATACATATATATACACATATATATATTTATATCTATACTTATGTGTGTATATGTGTATATATATATGTATATATACATAAACATATATACATACATATATAT
>NC_068992.1:57068697-57076973 GCF_001194135.2 Octopus bimaculoides
GTTAACAGGTTTGGTTTGCAGAATTTGCGTCAATTCCTATTGCACTTTCTTCCAAGAACCAAGTATTTGAATTTATAGTAAGAGTAAAAAGAGCCTAAGTTCCACAGTAATTCAACATAGATGTTTTTTTCCCTGTGTATTGATGGTACATTCACATCCGTTGTATGTATGTATGTATGTATGTATGTGTGTATGTATGTATGTACAGATGGATGGATGGATGGATGAATGCATGTATGTATATATGTATGTATGGCTTATGTATGTATGTATTATGTACGTATGTATGATGGACTTCATCACAATTTTCATCTACCAATTTCGCCCACGTGACATTTCCCTCCCTGGAGTTATAGCACTTGGCTAAAGAGCTGCAAAGTAGGATTGAACACAAAGCTATATGGCTGTAAAGTGAGCTTTTAACTACATAGACATACCTGCGTCTGTTCAGAAAAATAAAAGTAAGATAATATGCGGAGGTTTGACGACTGCTGATCATACATATACTATATTTACATTAACGACTTGGAAATAAAGTAAAGCAATTAGAACAACAAGAACTACAATTCCGGCACAAATAATTTCTATAATTTGGTACATAATCCAAACCATTGATACGGAATGTGAGGAACATAATTGAGATTTTCTGAATCTTGTCAAGCAGAAAAATTTGTAACATACGTTAGGAGACTTCACTTACTGAATGCATATTTCGATAGATTTCTAGTGAGAAAATAATCGGAAGTGTTTGTCTCTTAGTCTGAAAGATTTATAGCAGCTGTCGATAATATGTTTAAAGTGTTCGTCTTGTTTGCTTTCATGCTAGGAAGATATAAAGCTGTTAAAATATTCTATAATTCCTAATATGATTATAGGAATATGATTTCAATCGGAAATCACTTCAAGAGATAACTTAAGTATACATACATACATACACATACACAAAATGTTTTGTAGAGAGAGTTTAAAGTAGACTGCTAATTACACAAAATATTAATCACTTAAATTATAAATTAAATAATTGTGATTAATATTTCATATGGTATTTCTATAAACGAATATATAATCAATGAATAAATATTATATCAGAGTGTTTAATTAAACGTACTTAATTAGGAAAACGAGGAATAATTATTCAGTTAACTAACCGTGCACAAGCACATACACGAACTCCACAGCACACATTTATAAATGTATATATGTTCTCTTCTATTGTTCATTGTTTGAAATCTTCCTGTTCTGTAGGAACTTGTTTCTTACAAAGATACAAAGCTCTTTCATTGGAATGTTGATAAAAGCAAATTCACATTTTAAACTTGAGAAAGTCATGTGTATTTTTACTGTTCCTCTTGCAGATTATATTTGTAATGTTCTTATTTGATTTCTTCTGAAAATCCTACCTTATCAAGATCGTGACTTAAGCATATGTATGTATGTATGTATGTATGTATATATGTATGTGTGCATGTATATATGTATGTATGGATGTACGTACGCCTGTATTCGGTTTTATTTCAAGATTTCTTGCTAATAGATAAAGGGCCAGTTTCTGTAGAAGATTCCAGATGATGTCAGGATCTTTCGGGGTTCGTTATGTCTGTAGAGTAGATTTCTTTTAAAGACTTGGCATGAATCTCAAATGTTAGTATCTCAAATATTTAGTATCAGCACTTTATCGCAAATGCATTTTTGAATATTGTTTTGTAAGAGTTGAGCTCCGTCTTCCATATTTCTCAGTCTCATGTAATATACTCAGGTCACTCTATCTATATTCACAGTACCTTCGTATTATATACCTTCATCAATGTCTAGATATTTGTAGCATTCTTTATGTAAAACAGAAGGAATAAAGAAACGGTGGCTACAACAGTTGAGGTTCTGTGGAAATGATTTTCCAATTCAACCATCAAATTCGAACATTTCTTTCCTGGCAAATTCCATTCCTGTCAAACGAAAATATTATCAACGTCAGCTGTTTTGGGATTGTAAATATTTTTAGCATAGCTCTTAGGTTATCTTCATAGAAATCGTTGGCTACATTGGTATCTCTTGCATTTGCAAATTCTAGCATATAGCGATAGATATTTGTGACAGAAACAAAAGCGGATTTAATGCCAAAATAAACAAAGTTATCAAAAGGTGTCTTCCTGGAATATATCTTTTGAAATATCTTTATCATCGGAGACTACTATTCCGTTTTCAACTGTGTGAGGATTGTTGCCCATTTATTTGTGGAACTTTCAAAGATAACAACAAAGGTAGTAAGTACTTTTACCAAGTACAGAAAGATCAGCAACCTTGGGTGGAGAATGGAATCAAACGAGTTATATTTGTAATGTTCTTATTTGATTTCTTCTGAAAATCCTACCTTATCAAGATCGTGACTTAAGCATATGTATGTATGTATGTATGTATGTACGTACGCCTGTATTCGGTTTTATTTCAAGATTTCTTGCTAATAGATAAAGGGCCAGTTTCTGTAGAAGATTCCAGATGATGTCAGGATCTTTCGGGGTTCTTTATGTCTATAGAGTAGATTTCTTTTAAAGACTTGGCATGAATCTCAAATGTTAGTATCTCAAATGTTTAGTATCAGCACTTTATCGCAAATGCATTTTTGAATATTGTTTTGTAAGAGTTGAGCTTACACTGTCACTAAACATCTGAGGCGTTTCCTTACTTCGAACAGTACCAAAAGCTCTTCAATTTAACCCCACACTTCCTTCTTTTTACCTTCTTGTTCATCATTCATTGCGTTGTTGGATATTTTAGGTTTCTTGGTGGATCTTAGAGGAATAGGTTGAGACAGCTTGTGTATTTACATGTTTGGGCAAGCAACGTACCGATAATTTTCTGATGACTTGGCATTTTCAATCTTGGCTTCAAGATTCATTGATCAAACTCTGGCTTGAGAGGGTCGCTACTGGAAAGCTATATGTGTGTCAGCAGGACTCGGTTCCTTGCCATATCGCCATAAAGTATCGGAAATGGTTGTCTGAATATTTATACGACTTCAAGTTCTACCCTCATAATTTCCCCGATTGTAAATCCTATGGATGTTTGAGTCGTGTTTGAGAAAGGCACTTACAGTTTGGCCGGAAACACCAAGGCCGAGGTTGTGGCCAAGATCAAAAAGGGGCTCCAAGATATCCCAATATCCCCAGCGACGTTATGAAGAACGCATGGTCCAGGGACCGAAGCCGTTTTGAGGTAATGCGGTGGAAACTGAGGGCGGCTACTTTGAGTAAACCGTTATTTCCTAGCCTTAATCAAGATGATAGTTCTTGAATTTTTTTAAATATATAATTCTTAATGTAACCAAGAAATTTGTTTTGCTGCACGTAGAGTTGCATTAAGTAATAAGTTAAAATGGATATATATATATTTAGATATATGTACACACACACACACACACACACACACACACACACACACATATGTATACATTTATATGTGCGTGAATGTGTGTGCGTGTGTGTGTGTAAGAAATACTTAATTCACTATTAGCGCATAAAATGCTAAATATACTTTAAATAATACGTGTATGTTTAGGAAAAGATATTAGATCAGTCCAAAATTTCATTTTAATTATTTCTACAAGAAACAGAGATCAATTATACATGTGATCGACTTCAACGAAACAGATTTCAAGATACCTGAGGAAGTAGCTATGGAAAGAAATCTTTAATTAGATGCTTAATATCACATAAGGCTATAAGTATATTTAAAGATACTAATCGGCGAGTGTAGAGATGAAATCTACGAAGAAAAAAATAGAATATAGTGATCTTATAATTAATTTGTCTAATGTTACAGGCAGTAAATACAAGATTAGAAGCCATAGGCGTTGTGTAAAATACAACGTTAATACATAAAGAAAGCTATTTTTAATCATTTCGTTAAATGCAAAAACATAATTTCGCTAAGTAAATATCTGTTAAATTTTCCTACTCAGCAAAATGTTATTATCATTTTCATTATGATTATTATCATTACAACTGTTACTACCACTACAACAATAACAATAACAACATCAACAGCAACAATTACTGCTACTACTGCTACTACTACTACTACTACTACTACTACTACTACTACTATTGGAAAATAAAACGTAAATGCATAGCAAACGATATTTTTAAACAATTCATTTAATTTTCTGAATTTTTATTAGTTTTTATTCTTCCTTGAAATCTAATAACAAATCCACACAATAAAAATAATAGTAATAATAATAATAATAACAGCAACACTACTACTACTACTACTACTACTACTACTACTACTACTACTACTACTACTGCTGCTGCTGCTGCTGCTGCTACTACTACACATAGATTCAACAATAAAGGCAGCAATTGACAACGGCGATAGAATGCTGTCCAAAGACAAGGCTTGACAGAGAGGAAGTGAGTCTAAGTAAAAGGCAACAATGGCTCAAATAGCTTTGGACGAAAAACCGAAACGGAAGGACTGATGCTCGCTGCACAAGACCAATGCCTGACTACAGGCCCCAACACCAAATGTAGAATGTGAAACCAGCAGAATGAGACAGTTGACCACAACATCTCTAGCTGCCGAGTCCTTGCCAAGTCTGGATATATATACAGACACGACAGAGTAAGCAGTTATATCCACTGGACACTCAGTTTTAAACAAATTTGGTTAACTAAATCTAATAATCAGATACCAGAAAATGTAAGTAGAACACTCATCGGAGTTAATTCCTCATGTATGATAAGAAGATGCAAATATCATTTAGAAGTAATTTGAGAAGAAAATATTTATGAGTATGTCTAGATATGCAACTATATACATGAGAATACATACATAAAACATGCAAATCTGCACATACATACATACATACATACATACATACATACATACATACATACATACATATGTTGGTGGGTGCTGAAAATTCCTTGGCTTTGCGTGGTGCTGAAAAGTTACTGGCTTTGGCGGGTACTGAAGAGTTCTTGACTAGGGATAAAACAAAAAACACAGGAGTCCCCTCTCAGATTTACATACATATTGCGGCAGTCATTCGATTTTTTTAAGCCATGTAAAACAAAACGGAATTTTTGGCTTCTAGCCAGGCCTTTCCCGATACCCTTACAGCCAGGAACTTTCAGTACTCCTTTTTATATATTGGCTTGTGAAATTAAGATAATTGCTGCACATACAGTAACTTGATGTAATCACTAGGCTAAAACAGTTCAAACTTCGGGCGCGGCGTCCCCGTATTACAAGAGTTTATCTGACTGTCGTATGAAATATCTACTGGACCAGGCCTTTGATTTGACATGCTCACGTGGCTATCAAGCATTAGGGAACTTCCCCAAAATTTCGTTTATTGCACCGTGTGACCACCATTAAGTCAATCAATCTGAACATTAACTGATAGCAATCACAACGTCATTATCTGTATAAAAACGAACGAATTCGGAGACAACTTCCAGAAACGATGCAGTTTATTAAACATCTCCACAAACATATAAACTGTTAAGAGTTGATATTAGACCTTGATGTAAATATGTACGTATGTATGTATGTACGTCTACATAAGTAGATAGATAGATAGATAGATAGATAGATAGATAGATAGATAGATAGATAGATAGATAGATAGATAATGTCGGAGCCTCCGTTAGATTCCATTATGGAAATTTCAATACAAAGATATCGGTCATTTTCGTGACCTTATATTAGAAGTCACGTGAGTAGAGTCTCACATACTACAATCTAATTTGGATCCAGGAGGCTATGCAGCAAATTTCTAAACTTCAGTGGTTAGCTTTTACACGTATAACTCTTCTCTTTTACTTGCTCCAGTCATTTGATAGCGGCCTTGCTGGAGCACTACCTTGAAGACGCTTTAGTCGAACATGTCCACCACAGTACTCATTTTTTTAAAGTCTGGTTCTTACTCTATCGGCCTCTTTCTCTGAACCGCTAATCTCGAGTACGTAAATAAACGAATACCAGTTGTCAAGTGGTCTTGGGTGTACAAAGACAGAGCCACGTTGATATATATATATATATATGTGTGTGTGTGTGTATATATATGTGTATATATATGTGTATATATATGTGTATATATATATATATATATATATATATATATATATATATATATATATATATATATATATATATATATATATATATATATATACACGACGCACTTCTTCACCCTTTCCGTCTACCAAATTCACTCACAAGTCGTTGGCCAGCCCAAGGCTGTAGGAGATGTTTGCCCAAGGAGCCGCAAAAGAAGTCTGAACCCTAAGTCACATCTTTGCAAAGCTACCCTCTTAACCAACCATAAAGCCATGCCAGCGCCTACGTAACAATGTAAAGTGTTAAAGCTATTATGATCCAACTTCGAAGTTATACGTTCGGAAACACACTGTTAACTGTAAATTTCCTTTATATTTTTTAGTTAACAGAATGTATTAGCTACTTTGTAAATTGCCTGACACATCGAAGTGCAAGAAACTGTGTTAATTAAATTCTTCAGTGATATGATCTTTATCTTGTTATTCTTTTACTGATATATTCTTAATGAGCTGTTAGAAATTCAAATAGATAAGATCACATCAATACGCTGTTAGTGAAATGTAATCGTCGAAACATTATAGCGTCACGTCGGCCATTTTCGATCATCTCTTTAGTTATTCCGTTTCGTTAAAGAGGAAAACATTACCTGAGATATATCTCCTTTTATATACATTGTTTGTATCGCTGTTCGTTTCAACACTTATGATGTTTTGTATTGTAGTTTCATTGTCTTCCTTAATGCTTGAATGATTTAACAGTTGTTCAATGTTAAATACAGCAAATATTATGAATATGTGTGTGCGAGTGAGAAAGAGAGAGAGAGACAGAAAAAAAAAGTAGCGTAGTGGTTTGGGTGTTGTACTTGCAATTGCGTCGTGTTCATGAGCCAGACACTTAATTTCAGGATGCTCTAATATCACTTTGAAATCTCACGTGTGGTACACTGCACACCACTACAGTCCATGTTGATTTCATGCAGGGGTAAGATAATTCGTGACACAAACATTTGATCACGATAAACAAATCACATGTGCACGTTGTCCAGTTAGAAATTGCAGAGAGCTCATCTGTTGTCCATAGCAGAAGAGTCCAAAGTATATACATACATGTGTATATGTGTATGTATGTATGTATGTATGTATGTATGTATGTATGTATGTATGTATGTATGCATGTATGCATGTATGTATGCATGGATGGATGGATGGATGAATGGCTGGCTGGCTGGCTGGCTGGATGGATGGATGGATGGATGTGTGTGCGTACATATATGTGTGTATGTGTATGTATGCATACATAGTTTAAATAAGTATAAGGGAAAAACAGTTTCATTTTATGTATTATATACATGAAAATAAAAGTACAAAAATACGTTTCCATGTAACAAATGGATGTGTATCATGATCTACGGAAAATATGTCACACACACACACACTCACACACACACAAATATATATATGAAAGGATAGTGGACATGTTCCAACAACACAAGAAAAAGCATTGCTGGACTGACTTCAGCTCGAACTTAAAACCTGGCTAATGCGATGTGAACGTCTTAACTGCACTAACTTATGGTGGTGATCTTACCAGCTTCGAGGAAGCAAAAGGAAACAAATTACAGAGAAGTAAAATGTTCCATCAAAATTATATAATACGATAAAAAAAGATAGATAGAACGATAGATAGATAGATAGATAGATAGATAGATAGATAGATAGATAGATAGATAGATAGATAAACATGGCGCGGAGCACTTTAAATATTTACAGTAACGGAAAATGCCTAAGGCTTTATAAATTTCCATAAATAGATTATAGGAAATTCAATAGCCGCTTTTTATGTGTAATTGCAAATCATTGAATATATTTTATATAAATATGTTGTACATATTTCCCTACAATACACGTTGTAGCTCTAAACATATGAACGCACGTGGTAACCTTTAAGAATATTCTATTTCGAGGAACTCTTACCCAAAACGTATGTGTGTTGGGGGTGGTGGACGCTGTATATATATGTGTGTGTGTGTATGTGTGTGTGTGTATGTGTGTGTGTGCGTGTGTGTGTGTGTGTGTGCGTGTGTTTTTCTGTATGTGTTTGTATGTGTGTGTATGTATATATATATATTTATGTATATATAGATATGTGTGTGTGTGTGAATATATATGTATATATATATATATATATATATATATATATATATATATATATAT
>NC_068992.1:57077021-57077517 GCF_001194135.2 Octopus bimaculoides
TATATATATGTGTGTGTGTGTGTGTGTGTGTGTGTGTGTGTGTGTGTGTGTGTGTGTGTATACATATATTGGATATATTTACATATCATATTGGATATGTGTGTGCTTCTGTGTGTATACGTATATGCGTATATGTAGACAATTCAACGCAGCTGCATACAGTAATATAATTCACATAGTCTTGTTATATACGCTGTGCACGTATTGTGCATCTATTAAATGCAATATAAAAAATGTAAACAAGCAAACAGCCAAATGCGTTTGTTTACAACATATTTCCAGAAGGAATAAGAAGTTTAGACTATACCACAAATACACCCACGCCAACACACACATAGACACATAGACACAAAGACACACACACCCTTACTCATACATACATACACACACATATACCTATATATTTATGTATATAAATTTTATATATACACACACGCACACACACACACACACGCATATATATATATATATATATATATATATATATATATATATA
>NC_068992.1:57084297-57084818 GCF_001194135.2 Octopus bimaculoides
TATATATATATATTTTTATATATATATATATATTTATATATATATATATATATATATATATACAAATATATACATACAAATATACACATACACACACACAACTGAAACAAACGAATAGGTGTGTTTGCATACTAAACAATTATGGAAGTTATTATTTAAAGTTATCGCATGAAACAACCGACATTAATGTCTCTAATACAAACGTAGGGAATTCAGAGTTTAAAAGCTACGCGAAGACATAAATTGATTTTGTTTTGCTACTTCGCAGAATAGTCGTAGAGAAGCACCATTATTTTATACTTCGTTCGGCTACAATGTTTTATATGTATTTACTGAACAAACACTACGAAGGTCGAATTGCCTGCGTTATTTTTGTTTCTATTGAAATCCGGTGTTGAAATATATTTATCATTTGGTATGTTACAACACACTTTAACCTGCATATACATACATACATCTATATATATGTGTGTGTGTGTGTGTGTGTGTGTGTGTGTGTGTGTGTGTGTGTGTGTGTGTGT
>NC_068992.1:57086622-57087715 GCF_001194135.2 Octopus bimaculoides
TATTTGGGTATATAACTATATGCTACATGGTTTAAAAACCATCTGCTAACATGTGTCAACGTCTTATGGACTACATGTTAGCAGATGGTTTTTAAACGCCGTGCTGGACTTCTTGGCATTCTCCCCGGAAGCTCCATTACGAATAAATGGTAAACACACAGAACAACATCGGTTTGCTGTGTCCACAAAACATGTGCTAGGAGTGATAAAGATCAAACATCCAGCCAACATCATGGTGTTTGGAGTGATCACTACTGATGGCGACGTTATGACTCCATTCATCTTCCCAAACAGCCTCAGATTCAACACGGAGACCTACATCAAATGCCCGGAGGAGGTAGTGCTGCCCTGGGTCAAGAGAGTGGTTGCTGGAAGACTCTATGTCTGGCAACAGGACTGTACACCATGCCAGACGAGCAGGACGACCCACTCATGACTGCCAGACAATTTCTGCAACAACATCACCCTTAACACCTGGTCACCAAATTCCTCAGCGAGAGACCAACAAAACTCCTGGTAATATCAAAGATGCACTGAAAGCAAGGATTATGGCAGCATTCACCGAATTAAGCAAGGAGACTGTCCGGAAGAGTTGCAGGAGATTCCGAAGTCGTCAGAAGTCCATAGTTGAAGCCAATGGCGATTTTATTGAATAAATTTACTCTTTAGTATTTCAAAATGTAATTTTGGTAAATATATCTGTTAAAATTCACCGCACACTGTATATATATATAAAATTATATGTATTTATTTTATCCTAATTAATAATAATTCGGATAGAATAAATGTGTTAATAGAAACCAGGGTAGCAAAGATCACAAAATAACTGTGGTGTAATTCCTGTTTTTGAGGCAGAAACTCCTTGATATTTTGGGTATTTGAGTATATATAAATTTAAGGAATGGAGTGAACGCATGTTATAACTGTATACTTTATTCCGACTTATGTTTCGAAGAATTACAATTTATGCGATCCATAGGAATCGTCGATGTTAAAAATGTAAACTTCTCCTCAGGGAAATGTATGGGGATCATCTTAAACGTAAGACATTATGACCGAGTATGAGAACTATAGTTGGATCATAATGTCTTAC
>NC_068992.1:57087725-57092080 GCF_001194135.2 Octopus bimaculoides
GAGGCAGAAACTCCTTGATATTTTGGGTATTTGAGTATATATAAATTTAAGGAATGGAGTGAACGCATGTTATAACTGTATACTTTATTCCGACTTATGTTTCGAAGAATTACAATTTATGCGATCCATAGGAATCGTCGATGTTAAAAATGTAAACTTCTCCTCAGGGAAATGTATGGGGATCATCTTAAACGTAAGACATTATGACCGAGTATGAGAACTATAGTTGGATCATAATGTCTTACGTTTAAGATGATCCCCATACATTTCCCTGAGGAGAAGTTTACATTTTTAACATCGACGATTCCTATGGATCGCATAAATTGTAATTCTTCGAAACATATATCGGAATAAAGTATGCATTTATAACATGCGTTCACTCCATTCTTTAAATTTATATATATATATATATATATATAATTTATTGCTTATATATATATATTTATATAATTCCAGTGATTTTTATGTTGTTGTGTTAAATATATTCAGTACGACATTTATGTTAGAGAGATATCATAAACCTAACAAAGTGTAATAAAATGTGATGACATAAACCCTCACTATTCCAAATGTTGTCGGCTTCAATAAAAAGATATGTCATAAGCAGGAGATCACAACGTATTCTATTATATTCAACTAGCTTTATAGCGTAACCTAGAAACATGTAGCTTTGAGTTTCCGCAGTCCTACACTGCATACGATGTATAAACACACACACACAGACACACACACACAAACACTTCTATATATACACACACATATATGTATGTACATATGTATGTATGTGTGTGTGTGTGTGTGTGTGTGTGTGTGTGTGTACGTATGTTTATATGTCTGTATGTATCTAACGAGAAAGCGTGTGGCTTAGCGGTTAAACGAAGTTAAACTGGTAGATAGTCATGGTTAGTGAGACACATAGACATGATATTTAGTCGTCACTCGCATGCAAGTGTGTCTTGATAGTTTGTAATATGCTATGGAACACGATTATATATTTATAAACATGTGGTTGCAATGCGAGCTCCTTAACCACTAAGCCATTTTTGTGTCTAGAATGAAGCTAACTATTAAACATTTAAATAACTGTAGTGTTTCGAGTATTCTTTCACATTAATTATCCCAGGAGAAAATTACGAGACAGTATGTTACATATACATATTTTCCATATTTTTTATATAATTCTTATACTGGTCTGCAAGATTGAAATATTTCATTCTTCTTATTGGGTTCTTCTATATGCGTTGTTTCTTTACGAATAAAAAAAAAATTAAAAAGAACAATGTTAACATGTAATACGATTTTAATTTCATTAATCTATTTGTTTTCTTCTGAGATGAACGTTTTTTCTTGTCCTCTAGTGTTTTTTTTTAATGTAAAGTTCTATTCCCTCATCTATTTACAGATTTTCATTTAATTCTCTATAGATACCTCTTCTTACTATTGTATTTTTTTTACCGTTTTGAATAATTTAATTTCGTAGCGTTTTCGTGCGCCACTTTTCTAAGAATCTTCATCCTTTGAGATTTCTCTATTTATTTCAATCGTATTCTTCTTATTTCTTTTATTTCTTGAAAAATTTTCTCCAACACTTCTGTTGAATGATTTCAATGGAACTTCTTTCTTAAGTGCTAGTTTACCACTTTTTTTCTTAAACATTTGTATTTTCATACAATGTAGATCTGTCACGTCTTCTTAGATAAATTTGGTTATGTTTTCTGTCGCAGCATTCATTGTTTAGTAATTGCTTTCTTTCAGTATGAATGGATATAATGGGCCATATATCTCAGTTGTGACTGTAGAAGATATATATTAGTTTTGTTTATCACGTATTATTCTTTATTATTCATGTCACAAAGCCATTGTTTTTATCACGCATTCCCTTTTATTTTGGACAATTTTACCTTTGGCAGACCTCTCTTCAGTTGGCAAAAAAATATCATATATTTGTCAGCAGAAATGTATTCTTCCTTCACTTCTCCCACTTTCTTCTTCAAGTACGTCTATCATGTACATAGAAGACTAGATATCTAAACTCGCTTTGCAACCATATGGTTTCGAGTTCAATCGGCATCTTTGACATGTGACTTCTACGATAACCCTAGCCAACCAATATTCAGTGAGTGAATTTGGTAGATTTGGTAGCGGGAAACTGTATGGAAGCCCATTATATATATATATATATATATATGTTTGTGCGTGCGTATGTGTGTATGCGTGTGTGTGTGTCTTTGTGTTGGTCTTGTCTTCGCCCACCACCAATACCATAACTTGATAGCCAGTGTTGGTTTGTTTGCGGAGTGGTTCAACAAATGAGACTAATAGAATAAGTACCAGGTTTAACGTAACGTAAGTACTGGGATCGACTTATTTTTAATAAACCCTTCACGGTAACGCCCCTGCCCCAGTATGGCCGCGGTTCAATGACTGAAACAATTAAATGATAATATATATGTGTGCATACATATTATATATGTATGTACATTTAGCTACTTGACCTTCTAGAGATGATTGTCAAATCCAAATCTCACTCAAATTACATATGTGATAACTCGAAGTTACCAGGTAACTGTAAAATTTGGTGCTTGCAGTTCGGTTTGTACCCGCGACTTTCGTGGCCACTTTTAATATACGAGGTAGCCTTGTCACGAGTTCAGATCATTGAACAAAAATGTAATGTGTTCATTAGAAAGTGGCTAGGCCTACCTCGGACGTTGAACAGTTCAGCTCTTTATCGTAAAAGAGGTTCGTTGCAGTTACCACTGGCGTCAATAGTCGAAATGTATAAACTGTGGAAGGTACGAACGATGATGATGCTGAGAGAGTCCAAGGACATAGAAATCAGAAGTAATCCACCAGAGGTAAAAACAGCCAGGATGTGGAAAGCAGAAGCAGAGACTGATGACATCTTGTCTTCTCTTACATTCCGAGATATGGTGGGTGCAACGCAAAATCTTCGGAAGAGACTTGGTTTTGGCGCAAATCAGTTGAAACCGTTTGCAAGTATGATGCAAGAAGTGCATAGAGAAGAAAAAGGGTGAAGTTGAACATGGTTGTAATAATACCATTTTGCTTGTGTGTCTCTTTATTTATTCTTTATTTATTTATTCTTCCCCCGATGCAGCTCCTTGTTTCAGATCGGTTTTATTACCAAATATGATTAATATATTAATATTTTTACATATATTTAATATCATATTTGTAATATCATATTTTTAATATCATATTTTTTACATATTTTTAATATCAATGGTAATACCATACGACACTGGAGGCAGACACAGCTGTTAGTTGGGATGCAGTCTATTTACATTGAATTAATAAATAATAATTGTTGTAAGCCAATTATTGTTAATCAGTACTTCTCCATTTTCTGTTTTCTTTAAATTTTGATTCTTGATAAACCCATGTTTATCCTTGTCTTTACCTATAATTTATGAGCATAATATGCTTGCATATGTATGCCCGTGGTTAAATATAGATAATATCGGTGTAATGGATACTTATATCCCTTATTTTAATCTCTAACTCAACTAACCTTTAAATTTTATTTAAAATAAGAATTTTTGGCACTAATATGGATTAAATCTTAAAGAGAAGTTAGGTTAAGGGCTTAGAGCTACTTTTCCCTCTTAAGGGTTCATCAGGCTTTTACTTAACCTAAGGTGGAAGGGGCAAGAGAAATCGCATAAATATGTTTTTGCCAACAACCAAGGGAGCCCTTCTGTAGCTCAAGGGAGAGCTATCCGTCCTGGTTGGGGGAGTGGTGAACTGAAACCCACCAACTAGAGCTCCGAGTGATGGAAGCTTAATGTGTTATGAGTGTGAAGACAGTGCTGGTCTTCTGCCAAAATTTGAAACCAATATGAATTACTGATCAAACATTATGGTTACTAAAAGTTCCAGGCAATAAGAACATTTGATCAGAACATATCTTTGTTCGTTCAACTATGCTAATGAATATTTCATTCTTTCATGGAGATACAATGGACCGTTCAGCACCTATTAAAGAGCACAGTTATTAGATGCTGGAGGAGATAGAAACATGACAAAAACATGAGGAAAAAACATAATTAAATGTCCCGACATTTTAGCAATGGAACAAAGGGGAAGATAAAAGAAATAGATAAATAACGTGACTAAGAAAAGAAATGTATCTTTTAATAATTGCGTGATATTTCGTCTCAATGGAGAGATAACCAATTAGAGGTAAACAGTCTCAGGTCTGAGAAAACAATTTTATAATCGAATATTTATTTTCGGTGTGGATTTTTGCATATCTACTCTTTGAAGTCTTTCATGCCTTTGTATAACTATGGAATATATATATATATATATATATATATATATGTAATATG
>NC_068992.1:57092136-57100038 GCF_001194135.2 Octopus bimaculoides
TGTGTGTGTGTGTGTGTGTGTGTGTGTGTGCGTGCGTGTGTGTGTGTGTGTGTGTGTGTGCGTGTGTGTATATATATATATATATATACATACATATATATATATATAAATATATACTAATATATATGTATGAATATGCTTATATATACACACGCAAACATATACACATTAATACATATATAAATTGGTTATAGGATTCAAAAAATCTAGGCGCATCAGCGCATAGGACTCCATAAATAATTAGATACAATAAGGTACGGTTCACAGTAAGGTAAAACAACATGGAAGGTCTCAAATGTTGATAGGATACTGTAAATACGGAGGTGGCAAATGGAATTTAAACTGCAGATCTAACTCTGAGGTTGGTTCTAGATGTAGAACTTATAGATGCATTCACATATTAGATCATAAGAGAGAATACACCATCTTCAGGTGAGATTTTAAACAGGTGAGACAATACATCAATCGTGACGAATCCGACCAACATTGATTGTTTGATAAATGGTATTTTGAAAATTTTATATATATATATAATTTATTATAATTTATATATGATATATATATATATATGATTTTCATTCGCTATGATAGATCGCTAGCCACTACACATTCCTTACTTTCTTTCAGCGTTAAACTAATACATCTGTTTGCTGTCTACACCACCTGTCTTTGCCTTTTGTTTCTTTTGTGAATTCTCCCTAGATCTTAAACTATTTATGCCAAAGTGTAGCTGAGGAGGTATCCTCTTTAAAACTATTGATAGTTTGCAATTTAGTTTAGAACTGAATTAGTGGTGAAGCTTGGAAGCTGCTGCGATTGATGAAATGGTCGACTTAAGAATATATTTAACCACTATCGTAGTTGAATAACACACGGATATATATATATATATATATATCTGTAATTACAGATAAATTCCTCTATTTATATAACATCGAGGTCTCTTTCATACGCACATGTACATAGTGCTCACACACGCACATCCAAGAATATGGGCATATACATGAAATTCTCTGCGAAGAGTGCGAACCTGAACTTTTCAAAGAAGATTCAAAAGTTGGATTCATTGATCCTGCAAATTCATTACTTGTGATGGAGACAATGTTGAGCAGTATCTTTCATTTGTGGAAGAGTCTCTCTCGCACCAAGTTCAATTCGAACGATCTATATCAGATTTGCGTTACTTTCGATATAACTCCCGTATATCAGAAACTTGACTGCCAGCATGGAAATAGAATAGGCGGCGAGCTGACAGAAACGTTAGCACGCCGGGCGAAATGCTTAGCGGTATTTCGTCTGCAGCTACGTTCTGAGTTCAAATGCCGCCGAGGTCGACTTTGCCTTTCATCCTTTCGGGGTCTATTAAATAAGTACCAGGTACGCACTGGGGGTCGATGTAATAGACTTAATCCGTTTTTATGTCCTTGTTTGTCCCCTCTATGTTTAGCCCCCTTGTGGGCAGTAAAGAAATAAGCATGGAAATAGAATCAACATCGCCAAATGTATGAACAAAACTCCGATTCGAAATAGAGCTATTCGTTAGGAAATTTTTATTGGCTACTAGGCTGTCTGTCTACTAATTAAATTCGTAAAATATGTTCGTATTTTGCCGATTATTGCTTTATTTAATGTTTAAAATCTATTGGGAAAGCTATTTAAATATATATAATGGCATGTTGATATTATTTAATTATAGTTGCGGCGTATTTCGATATTTACATAACTGAAGTTGTGTAGGAATGATGTTGTTATTATTTTAAGTGAAATTAATTATATATATTAAAACATATTTTGTTTAGCAAGCATTTCCCATAAATTGGATATGGGTCAGTGAGTGAGCTTTTGGGTGGTCAATAGACATGTCAGAAATAGCAGCCAAATTTCTTTCATGACATACTTTATCATCTGTCAAAAAAACAAAAAAAAACAATGATGTTTTAGGTGATATAGTCTTAAATACACTATGACCGAAAAGAAAAGATATAGATCAACTCAAGTTGTGTTAAACCTATGCAATTACAACACCGTAAATACGTTCAAGTAATTTAGTTAAAACCGAGGTTAAATATTCCACAATGAAGAATGAGGAATTTCTAGAATTTGTAATGGATGTCTCCTTTCCTTATTCCCTTTCATTAGATGCAGAATTACGACCAGGCGCTGTCATCATGGCTGGCGAACAAAGAATAACGAAAAGCCTGTCACTATGAATTAATTGAAGATATTATCATTCAGGTAATTATTATAAGATCTATCCAGCCGTCTTCCTGCTGGTCATATGATTTATAGAAGATTTGACCAGCCTGGCTGGGGGAGTTGTTAGAAATAACGAGCTATACAACGCACTACATAATCACTTATTAGTGAAAAGAAGAATATAGGGAAAACATTTTCTATATTAAGGTGCTGATGCAGGCGTGTCTAACGCCTTGTGAGAGGATTTGGTGGACAGAAACTTAAAGAAGCCCGTCGTGTATATATGTATATATATATATATATAAACAAATAGTAAATGAGTATATGCATATATACGTACAGGTATGTGCATACCGACATCCACCTGTATGTATAGGTGCATATCTGGGTACAGGACATTGCAAATAAAACGTAGACGAGAAAACACACAAGCCACATAGAGAACATTCTACTTCATCAGCTACATTTGATGGATATTTGTCCCAATCTTATTTGTTGTTAAAACCCCTAAACTTCATCAGGTGTCTTGGGGAAATTTCGAAGGTATTTTTCGATGTTATTATTATTATTATTATTATTGTTGTTACTATTCTTGGAATCGAACTCGGAATCTTGGAGTTAATAACCCGCGCTCTTAACCACTACGCCATATGCCCGTGGACAATTATGGAGTGAATTTTAGGGCTTATAAATCCAATATTTTTCTATTCTTCCTTAATACCTGTTCCCATATGCTATTCATATCTGCACTCAGTCTGCTTAGGAGGTTGTTGTGTCCTAACATATGTGCTGCTTCTTTTAGTTTTCGTATTTTCCAGTGGTGTTCTCTATCTATTATTTTAACTTCATCCCACAGGGGGAGGTGGTCTCCAATTTTCCATACATGATCACCTATACCCGATACAGAGGAGACAATATAAGACAATACAAACAGGTAGGTAGGTGAAAACGGATGAAAGGACGAAATGGAAACATGAAAGTTGTAATGATAACGCTCGGTCCCACATCCGGGCGCTATCATTTCACTTTTGATTACTTTTTTTTTTAAATCGGAAACTTTAATATTAGAGTCTGATTTTAAATTATCAGCTCTTATCATGTATGGTATTTCTGTTTTTCCTCCATTTTTATTTCAACGTGTTTCACTTTGTCCTCGAATTTCTCCAATTTCTTTTTATCACTTCTATTGATTATAGCACATCCCAAATGCGCGAGGATTTCATTCCGAACATTTGCCAATGTCATACTTTCCCAGCTTTTGATTCCAGTTCACTCTTGATTCATAAGTTCATAAAAATTATTAATTTTGTTTTTATTTTCTATTTTTATTTTATGGGGAGAGAGTTGGGTGTTTTGGGACACCTGTGAGCGCATGTAAGTTTTTACCATGTCGGCCGAGGTAGGGGGAGGACAGGTGGTTGCAGGGGAAGGGTGTAGCAAAGTGGGCTTGGGTGGGCGCTGGATGGGTGTGGTGTGGAACTCATCACTGTCAGTTTGTCTTCCTTTTTTCTTTTTCTTTTTTCTTTTTTCCGATCCTTTTTCGTCTCTTACATACTTTGATGTTGTCTCTGTGTTGGTTTCTGGTGGAAGCGGGGGTGCGGCTTCCTTTTTGTTTTTGGAGTTAGCGGTTGGTGAAGGGCAGTCAACCCTAATGTAACCCTTTTGGCCAGATTGGTAACATCTAGGGACTCTGCCTTCCACTTTCAGCGCTATACCTTCAGCACTACATCTACTGTGATGGTTTCAATCATATATTCAATGTCTCCAGGGGTGGCTTGAATCACCCTGGAAATGCGTCTACCAAGGTATGTGGGTAGAATCACTACCTCCTTCGTCTTCAACGGGGTTACAGAGTGCAGCCTGGCAGTTGCTGCAACTCTGAATTGCACCTCCACCGTGTCGTACTTCCTGCCTCTATTTATATGCATTATTTCACCCCATGTGTGCTTTAACGCTTTTTCTATTTAACTTTGCGTCATTATTTCAATTTTGGGGGCTCTCCGCCGAGAGCTTTCGAAACAATTAATTTCTCCTTTTGAATTAACATGACATCTTGTCAGTCGACAGTACTTCTGCTAGGTTTTCACAGTTTCTGCCAAATTTCGCAGAAAACGATTTGGCTGACCAGACTCTGAAATAGAAGACACCAGACTTATAGGCCAGGCAATGGTTTTAAACCTAAAATCAATAGTTCCGAATCGAACATTTTAACCGTACAGCCATGCGTATACCTACCAGTAGCTTGAAATGTCATTTATTAATTTTCAATGGACTCTTATAAGGTGAATATATAACTTGCTAACAAATATACAGTATGAAACTGTGTAACATGAATGAACCTAACTAAGTGATCTGAATCGATTGCTGCAAACTGGGAAAATGTTTATTAACTTCGTAAGCTTATTAATGATGACAATGTCAAAAATGTACAAAATGTACACTTAAATTTATGTGAAGATATTTAATATACTAAGTAATTAACCTCATGACATTTTCTCTACAAGGTATTTGATATCTTACACACTTAATTGAGGCCCGAGTTGCGAGATGTGTGGTTATCGTTTTGAAAACACAGGCAATATGTAACAAAATAAAATCATTTCAAAGAAATATAAAATATGAAAACAAAAAGCATTATCAGGTCCCTTTTTATACTTTTTTTTCCAAACAAGTGTTGAGGCTATTCTAGCGTAGGGACTAATAAGAAAAAGGGAGCTATAAATTCAAAAGATGTTGACTGACAGAAGGCTTTAAAAAACTGGATATATTAAACCAGAGGAAACACGACGATGGTAGTGAGTTTCAGTGGGCAGTAGTTTGATGAAAGAAGTTATGAGAATAAAAGAAGCTCAACTGCGAAACGATGCATCTGAAGAGAGAAGCGGGTGACACGTCAAGAGGTATTGACAGAGGGTAATAGAAGTGACAATACATCAGTGCAATGAGCATCGAAATACTTATAAAAATGACACAACACAATGAAGATACATTTCGATGACAAGCCAAAGACTTCATCTTAGTAGTAAGAAGAGACACCATGTTAACAAGTTGATATTTAATTCGACCAAATAAGATATGACATCTTGAGAATCTAAAGTAGTAGAAATTTTGGAATCGTGAAATGCGTCTTTACATGAAAAGAATCTTGCAACATCTCTCGGTAATTGATCAGATATCACTACAATATTTGAAAAAATAATATTCTAACCACAAAAGACTAGTACTCGATATAAAATTAATAATACTCACTGTATGAGAATATATGGGTGAAGGTAGGAGGAAGAATGGTAAGAGTGGTGGGCAAATACCTTGAGGTACTTGTTACGGTTTAAATATTGCTGGGGTAAATCTTAACTTTGCTGCAACGATAAAATAAGCACCAGCAAAATACTGGGATAAATACTTTTATCTGAGTTATATATTCTTTTTTTTTATCCAAGACAACCATTCCACTCAATCACACTGGAAGAATGTGAGTCGTGAAAGCAATATATTAAAACCGCCGATAATTTTCGTAAGACATTTTACCTGGGACAAATTCAACAAAACGACAACTGACCACGCATGTAAATGTATTCTTAAGAATGGGCAATAATTGAGAAACTGCAAACATTTATTCATATCAAATTATCCAAACACGTAATGTGTTACTCTGGTTGTTTATTGACCAAACAAAAAGCGTAATTAAGTCAGCAAGTTGACTAATGAAATGACGGACAGAGAACAAATAGATGTCTACGACAGCAAATACTGTCTTCCACATTTGAAGCCGTAAAAGTCTATAAAACAGAAACATTTATTTCTGGGCAGCAAAATCGCTGACAAACATTGATCATATCTTTTAACGAAACACATTTTTTTAACATGTGTGTGGGGGAAGGGGAGGGGATCATTTCATTTACTTTCCAATATACAAGTCTCATTTTTCTCCTTTGTTTGTATTTGTTATTTTTCTATTATATTTGACTATACTTTCCTACAAAAAGAAACAAAAGTAGAAAACCGATAATGAAATTAATTTTTTTTTGTTCGAACGCTACTACATAAATAACCCAGAAAAAAAATGTTAAATATTTTTATTTACATTTTTATTTTATTTGTTTATTTTTCTTTTGTATGTGTTAACCCTCTGGAGACATTTTTTTGTGAAAAGACACTGACTTCAGCTTACAACAGTCACATCTCTGTTAAATTTCATGAGTCATATTACCACCTCTGTGCAAACAATTTTTGCCAAATTAAATAAATAAACAAATAAATATATAATTGTCAAAACTTTTACGTCACTGTGTTTACATATTTTTCACATAAGTAATTTTCCTTTTTGTAGTGCATTGGGTCGATGGTGATAATTTGATTATATTTCGGATCTCCTCCTATTTAGAGATATCATTGTCTGTTTCAGTGCATTGAACTTCTCAGTTAGACATAGCGTTCAGTTATAACAATAAACTGCGAATCATATATTAAGTCAGCTTTTCTTTCCTAACCGTCGCTACGTGACATCGAAACCGGAGTCATGTCTTTGCGGAGTAAATTTCTTTACTATACAGCCATGCATGAACTCCATAGCTGATAAATTTGTGTAAGATCAATGGTTCTAGACTTCAAGTGAAATTACTTTCATTGATAAATCAATTACTGCTATCTGTTGTCTTTTTCTTCTGTTGTTACTGTCTAAGGTATCCTCCAGCGAACAGAAATATGATCAAAGCCTTTCCAGCTTTGATATCCAGCCGTTTTTATGCTATTCATTATGACATTTCTTTCTTTTAGTAAGATAGACAACTGTTCAGGATTTCTATCTTTGTCACAGCTCAGTTGTTCAACTGATTTTGTTGATAAATTTTCAAGTCGGCTCTAATTCAGATAAGTTACAGTCAAAAGTATTCAAACAGTTGGCAGTTGACTGCAATCACCGTTTCTTCGACGAGTTGTCAGAGTCGTTAGCACAACGAGCAAAATGGTTGACGGTCTTTCTTCCCGGATCTGTATGTTCTGATGAAAACACCGCTGACGTTAACTTTGCTTTTCATCCCTCCGTGGTCGATGATATGATGTACAAGTCAAGTATTAATAACAATGCTATTGATTTACTCCGCAAATTTGCTGATCTCGTTCACAAATCACGAACCATTTTTAAAGTGACTAATATGAGACTATCACATTTTGCTGCTATTTTTAGCAGGTTAACCTATAGCCTGGAGGTACTTTGTTGGTTCGTAGAGCTCCTGCAAGAGCTTCGAGATGTTGATGTTACTCTTGCTCTTGCTCATTTCCTCTCATGTATACCTATGTATGTGTGTATGGATGTGTGGTAAGACCACATTGATCTCGGTTCAGTCCCACTGCATGGCACCTTAGGCAAATGCCTTCTACTGTCGCCTCGGTCCAACCAAAACCTTGAGTAGATTTGGTAGACAGAAACTGAAAGAATTCTGTCGTATATATATGTATGTGTGTGCGTGTGTGTTTTTTGACTCTGTGTTTGTCCTCCCATTACCACTTGACAATCGGCGTTGTTTTGTTTACATCCCCATTACTTAGCGGTTCGGCAAAAGAGACCGATAGAATAAGTACTAGGTTTACAAAGAATAAGTCCTGATGTCGATTTCTTCGACTAACACTCTTTAAGGCAGTGCTCCAGGAAATGACTAAAACAAGTAAAGGAATAAAAATATAAAATAATGTTATATATATATATAT
>NC_068992.1:57100675-57101399 GCF_001194135.2 Octopus bimaculoides
TATATATATATATATATATATATATATATATGCGTATGTGTATGTGTACATGTGTGCGCGCATGTCTTTGTGTGTCCCTGTGTATACGTACATTAGTGAACTTAAACTCTTAAAACCTAAAAAATAATCTATAAAATGAAGAAACAGTCACATGACTCACTTACGTCACATGATTTAATGACGTAAATGCATATTCACTAAACAGTTTGTTGGTTTCCAATGGTATGTTGCTTTGGGTCTACAAACCTCTGACATCAAATTCAATGAATTTGTGAATGAGGAAGGGTATCGATTAAAATTCTTCTCTAGAATTTACAATGCTAGTGCATCCGATGAAGACCATTGTCGTAAAATCGAATTTTGTTCTTTATCTTCCGAACATTACCAAAATGAAATCACAGCGAATTTGAGATAATCAAATTAGGTTTACAGAATAGCTGTGCATCATATTATATAATACAAGTTATATTATTTAAATTGAATTTATAGTCCGATTGCTTGCTTCAATCACTAACATAATAATAGTGTTATGACACAAAGCGTTTAATAAAATAGCTAAGCCTGCATCGACAAATCTATTTGGGCGTAAATATATTTTTTATTGTCACAATTTAATTTAAATATATATACATGTGTACGTGTATCTGTATATGTGTATGCATGCATGTATGTATGTATGTATGTATATATATATATATATATATATATATATATATATATATAT
>NC_068992.1:57101714-57105693 GCF_001194135.2 Octopus bimaculoides
ATATATATATATATATATATATATATATATATATATAACAGATACTTTTCTCTCGAGTTACATTTATTGATTTTGATTTTAGTGACAAAATAATATTCTGGAATCATTGAGCCAGTTAAAGTTTGCATTGACTTAGCAAAGGCTTGAAAAATTTGTTGAAACCTATTTACAAACTGAGTGTGATTTCTATAAATATGCCAATTATTGTGAATATTATAAGGGTCCCGTTAATTATAAAGCTTTGTTGCAGCGTGGGCATTAAAAATTATACAATAGTTCACTTGACAAGTAAGAACCGTATTCAAGAACGCAATATCGCTCATTATCATTTTGTTAGTGAATCTCTAAGTAGTCACTCGATTTGCTAGAAATTATTGTCACATATCCTTCAATTCAAACTCTTAAAAATGTGCGAAGAAATGTTGGATAATCTAACCCAATATGTGGTACACTGACCCAAGGAGAGAAATAACGGAATGGTTATGTATGGAATGCATCCAATCTTAGGTAACCTATATTAAGGTGAACCTATGGCTAAACAACCACTAGGTATATAGTGTGACAGAGATGAATGGAAGGTTTGAGGTACGGATTCACGCATCATTTTCAGTTTTATCCAGTTGATTCCATAGATGATATTAAGTGGGGTATTTAACTTAATACCAAGAACATCTAAAACATCGAAGTAATTACAAGACTTTGCCCTTCATACTTTCGTGGTCGATACATTAAGTAGCAGCTGAGCACTGGAGTCGAAGTAATCGACTTACCTCATCCCTCGAAGTTGCTGGCTGTGTGCTAAATTTTGAAAGCAATTCTAAGACGCCTATGTTTGGAGAAAGAAATAACGATTTTAGATAAATTTTTTAAAGATAAGTTTAATCAACAAAATTGCTTAAACAACTTACAACACAAACCAGCGAGGAAGCTTACGCCTACAAAATGCTTCACCTCACTAAATATTCAAAATCAGGACTATCTAACAGCATTGAATTTATTATAAGAGGCGTTTCTGTCCTAGGTCTGGAAAAGGACATAACGGTTGTAGAACATTTTTAAAGATAGAACGTAATTGGAGCGACATATTGCTGCTACTTCTAGCAAATTGAACGTCTCTTTCTCTTGTTGGCTACGTTTAGAATAAAGCAAGGACATTGTAGTATATATAAGGAGTTTCTGGAATCTACTAAATTATAAATGACAGATATGTATGTCTTTCTTAATGTTCATAACTGCTGGATTTCATTTATTTCTCACGTCTTGTCTCTTAAAAATCAATATATTCGATTATATCGATATGTTTTTTCGTCTTGGTTATTATCTATTCGATCTATCGATCAAAGGAAACTTGTGTCGCTCTTTCCATGGTGTTGAAGAATTTTAGATTGGTTTCTCTTCCTAAGTCAATTGCAATGAAAAAATAACATTGTAAGAAAAGAACATTATTAAACAACATTATTAAGTATTTTATAAGAACAAAACGAAGGAAAATCAAAAAAAAAATAGTATAAAAGAAATATTATAAAAACATTATTAAACAAGATTGTATAACATCATGATAAACCATTATAAGCTCTTATATAACATTATAGAAGAAAGAAAAGCATTAAAAACTAAACGCTATAAAATAATATAATGAAACAATATTATAAAAGCAACACTATAAGACATTATGATATAACATTATGAACCACCATGATATAAAAAAAAGGTTATAAAACAACATGAAATAATAACAATATAAAAGGACGTGTTAAAATAGCATAATAAAAAAGGATTATCAAACGAAACAAAATCTTTTATCAAATAATATCAAAATACGATTAAAAAAATAAAATGCAGAAATATCGTAACGGAACATTATACAGCAACATTTTAAAAAAACATTTAAAAAAAATATTGATGTTTTATACTTAAAATTCTGGATGTCTGTGTTTAATTTTTCCTCTGATCAACTCATTGGTGTTGTTATGAACAAAATTTTAGTAATTTAATCTTTGGTTTCCTTTGAAAATTCAAAGAATATCATGTTATTTGTTCCAGAAACGGAAATGTTTTAATGGTCTCAGAACAGGTACAAAACGCAGTAAATATGATTTAATGTAAAAGAATACGAAAGCTTTATTTTATTCAGCGAGCGTAATGCGTTTAGTAAGCATGTATTAAAATACAGATTCCTACACGTTTTTTTTTTCAACATAAAGGCTGAGATTTTAAGTTGATCACTGTAGCTGATTATGTCGACATCAGCACTTGACTGGTACTTTATTTTCTAAGCTGCAGAAGGATAAAAGACAAAGTCGATTTGTTACATAGGCACAAGACGACAGATTTTTTATTTTCTCGTTGAGTCTGGAGGAAAACGCAGTGGCCATGGCCCTTGCAAGGCTTCCAGTACCGCTGAGTTTGATGAAAAGAAGTGTTGCCGATTATGGCTTTTACAGTGATAACTTTAAAATGTTGTGTTTGTTGTACTAATGAGTTTGGTGCTATAACAATCACCCTAATGCATTTATCGAACTCAAAAAGATAAGAGAATGTCGTAACAATTAAAATTACACAATTAGAGAATTAGACATCATCTCTGTGTATATAATAAACCCTTCAACTTAAAAAGGCCTAAAACTCGTATCCGTATGTATACACGTACGCATGCGCACACATATACATTTAAAAAATAGATTTCCTTAAAAGTTGAATTATTATATATAAAGTCTTCTTAAAAGGGAAATTAACATAGATGTAGAAGGAATATTTTGTGTACGCATTTTTCGTATGTATAGATTGTTTGAAGTGGTGTACAGATTTCATATATTGAGAAAAAGGTGGTAGTTAGTATTTTGGATAATTATCTATTACCGCTTTGATCACTTTTCCGAGGCTCATCAGATGTGATTTTAACGGAAAGTTTTATGCCTTTTTATATACTTTCCTTTTTTTCTCTCATTTTTTCTCTGATTAAACCTTCAAAAATTCACATCTCATATACGCTGGTACACATGCATACGCAGACATACACAACTACGACAGAAGTAAATAGACTCGCCATAAAACATCGTTTTATGTTTTTTATAACTTGTAAGAGTTTACATTTTTTATTAGTTGACATTTTTATGTTTCAGGTTCTATATGTGACTGTTTAATCATACCATGTACAAAATAAACCTTGGAACTGTCTGAATTTCAAAGAAGCCATAGTGTGGGTAATTCTGAAGGCGGAGATAACGTTAAAACGCAGAAATCCTTGGGATTCCGCTCCCTACAGTTAGTGGAATGATTGTTCAATTCACCAGAGAGGGGAAGGAGTCCCCATCACCTCGACCAGATCAACCATGGTCCTCTGACAGGACCCTTCTCTTTGTTAAGAGAAGTATGGAGGATAATTCTCGTTGCAAGGCCTTTGGCTTAGTAGAACAAGTTGATGTTAATTCCAGAACACCTATCACAAACTTGGTTTTTATGGCAGAGCAGCAAGAAGGAAGCCACCACTTCTTCGACAAGCCAACATCAAGCGAAGAAAAGATTGGGACAGTGAGATGGTGGAGAGGCCACAAGCATTTTGGGACAGATTTGCTTCATTTCCTGATAGCTGTCGAATGTGGGTCTGGAGACCGTGATCAAGAATCTGATGTGAAAAGATTGCAGACAACAATGGAACAGTGTAGCTATTCTGTGATGGTCTGGGGAGCAATTTGGAGCAATGGTTGGTCAGATTTGGTGGAGTATGAGGCAAACATAAATTCAGATAAATATGTGTCCATATTACAGAAAGGAGTCCTTCCAATCTTCTGCAGTGGTGAAACTATTAAAGAAGACACTTTATTTATGGAAGATGGGGCTCCTTGTCACACGGCTAAAATGACCCAACATTTGTTGGATGAGAATGGCATTAGAAAGCTTCCATGGTGAAGCCAGTAACCAGATATGAAGTGTATATATATATGTATATATATATATGTGTGTGTGTGTGTGTGTGTGT
>NC_068992.1:57107336-57109926 GCF_001194135.2 Octopus bimaculoides
ATATATAAAGATAAGATGCAAATGCAAATACATCTACATATGTATTTATATTCATATGTATATACGTATGTATATGTGCATTTATATTTATATATATATTTATCTGTAGGTATATATATGTATGTATGTATGTATATATATATGTATGTATGTATGTATGTATGTATGTATGTATGTATGTATGTATGTATGTATGTACGAATGAAAACACATACGTACGTCGATCATCTCAATATATTTCAGATACTTCCCTTCCCACTGTACTCGGCGATGAACAGGTGTAAATAGTTGGAATATAACTAATAATATTTATGACATCTGCGTCTGCAACAATGAATTAATGTGAAATATAGAAAAATAATGTCGACGATATTGTGAACGGACATTTGTAATAGATGTCTCAACAGACATTTTTCTTTCATATGTTTATTATTATGTACGTATATATATATATATATATATATATATATTACATATACCAGCATATATGCAAGATAATACATACTAACATACATAGCGTGGGATGCTAAGACACACTCACACGCATACTTACATAAATACATACACAGACATACATATATATATATACATATATACATATATATATATGTGTGTGTATATATACATACGTATATTTGTTTATTTATTATACATGTACATATGTAGAAAATATATATATTCACGCTCACGTAGATATATGTAGGTGTGCGTCTGTGTACCTGCAAACATGTATGTATAGCAAAGCAGTTTTTGATATCTAATCACTGATTGAGAACAACGACTCACAAAATGGTCGGTGCTATGACTTTTAGTTTCAATGCATTATACACACGAGAGAAAAAATATATATAACGCATAAAAAGCAGGAAATAGTTAGTCATTTCGGGGTGCTTCATATAGTGTATTCTTCCTAAGCTGCCAACGAATAAAAATTTTGGTTCTCTCTGACAAAGGCCGTCATTACAAGAAAGATAACCATCTACTCGCAACATGAAGTGAGATTACAGATTTGAATTTGTAGTTGTAGAATACGAGGACAATGCATAGATTTGCCATATTTAACTATATATGTATATTTTTTTGCACAATTTCATTCTTTTTAGAAAGCGTCTGCATGAAATGACCATTAACTTAATAATTAGATATAATACAAACAGACATTTCACAATATACAGCAGTTGTTGATATCGTGATTAACAGGATAATATCATATTAATTACCTGGAAATGACAAAAAAATGGAATTGGGTTTTTTTTCCAAAATACTGACAAAGAAAAAGAATATAATTTATGGAAAGTATCGTCCCACTAGAAGAATATATAATGATTTGCAATGTTTAATTAGAAATTATGAAGATGAATGACACATATGAATGACACATATAGATTTAAGGAGAACAGGAGGGTGTGCACAGCGACTGAACAAGAAATCCGTTTCTTGAATTCATCTCTTTCTCAATTATAAAGCAAACTAGAAAAATAAATTTCAAATACAAATCACGAAAATATCGAAAATAGTTATTTCATGGATAATCTAGATGTCACATTATATATTCACATCATCAGACTTTGTTGAATTCAAGATTGTTAATAGTCCAGCTACACAATACAACCAGTTGTTGCTATCACAATTAGTTGGCATGCAACTTAGACAAAAACGGACCTAGGAAGAAAGTGGTTGCCTCAGAAAAGTAATGAAATATACCTATGTATATACTTGTATATATACAGGGTATTTCAAAGTGGTTTATATCATTTGAGATGTAAATATCACAGAATCTACATAGTCAAAGCAAATGAAAGTAAACAGGCTTAATGTTGAGCAATATAAGATTTATTCCTCTAAATTTGAATGAGAAATTCAAAGATATACGAATTCCATGAACGATTTCACAAATGTTCAATATGCGCACCGCCTGAGACACGGCACAGTCGGTAGTCCAGCCTCCCAAACACGCTGCAGCATGTCTTGGGTAACAGTCTCCAGTGCGGTAGTGTTTCTCTGCTCGAGTTCCTCTAGATTTACAGGAAGACGGAGGACATAGACCAGGCCCTTCACATAGCCCCATGTTTGCACTTTCGCTTGTCATCTGACATTATAGCCTGAACAAACTGCAGCTTATAGAGTTTCATTAGCAAGCGTTTCCCAAGAACGCGCCAAACTGTCGTTTGGGGAATCTGTGTTTCCAAACTTGTTCTTCTTATGTACTTCTTGGAGTTTCGCATGAGTTTTTGGCGAACCCGCTCGACCGTCTCTTCCGATGTTAGTGGCCGTCCAGATCCTTTTACCCTGCACAGACAGCCTTCCTCTTTGAATTTTTTGTACCATGTCCGAATCTGCATTGCCGTTAGTGAGTTTTTAAAGAACTCTCTCATGCACGCTGCACAGTCTTGCTCGAACACCTCTTCTCTTCCAGTGAATGCCATTTCTATACCTGAAAATATAAACATAACAAACATTAAAAATGAAATTTTTTATGTTTTTTTTTTCTGCACATGGTGTTAAAATATGAAATCATTTTAACACGAACTGGAAAAGTTATTAGATTGCAAAATGACATCAATTTTTTTGAAACACCTTGCATATATAT
>NC_068992.1:57110043-57111995 GCF_001194135.2 Octopus bimaculoides
ATATATATATATATATATGAAAGTTTTTGCTAAAATTACCTAATACGGTTTTTAAGTATAAAGGGGATGTTTTGAAAATTATTCTTTTAAAACAAGTTATAAAATCTTTTATTAGGATGTTTCTAACCTTTTTAGAAGACGTTTTCTTCCTGGTGTGTGTGAGCGCTTTCGATATATATCTGTGGATATATATATATATATACATATATGTTTGTTTGTGTGTGTGTGTGTGTGTGTGTGTGTATTCTCTACGTTGGTATGTATGCATGTATGTATGTTTAAATGTAAACATGCGCGTATAAATGTATATATATATACATACACATTCACACATATCTGTTATATGTATAAATATATGTACATATATATTTATATACATTTATATATATATATAAATGTGTGTGTATTTATATATGTATACATATATATACATGTATATGAAGATAGATAGATAGATAGATAGATAGATAGATAGACAGAGGCTTTCGCGAATATTTGTCTATACATGTATGCTCTGTACGTGAATTTATTTTGAATCGACACGATTTAACACAAGTACACGTAGACATGCGCACTCAAACAAAACAGCACCCACAGTACATACTCAATATACATAGCATGCACAATATATATATATATATATCGCACAACAGCGCCTTATCCCGTCGCACAATTTTACACAGATACAAACAAATACAAAAGTCTATACATTCATCTCTTAAACATTCAATTTAAATGTACACATAATCAATCATATAAGAAGCAGGCATCAAAATATTTTTTAAATATATATGAAGAAAATCTATGACAAACAACAAGAAAAAATATACATATGCAGAGATAGTGAGACAGACAAACAAGCGGGGAGGGGGAGAGAAAACCAGGAGAGAAGAGCAAACCACTACAATGAATGTATACACAAGACGATACCATTGCATAGCAAAACAGTTTTATCGCTCTTCTCTATTTGCTATTAGTGATTGAAATGAAAGAATTCAAAATGTTCCATTATCGTTATTCAAACACCGCTTTGTTCGTTTGCTAAAATTCATTCGAAAACTCATAAAATATCATCTTTTTACCGAAGGTTTATTATATGTGCATGGACAGTAGCGAGCAGAAACAACAGCAACATTAAAAAAGAAAACAACATATGAAAGTTTGCTGTATGTTTCTAAGGAAGACACCTCTTAATCATGCAAAATGGTATATGCTAGCCGGCACCACCAGATAGTTGACGGAACGTGAGTTCCAGAATATCTACAATATTGTAAGATTTTTTTCGTTTCGTTATTTGTTGGCTTGCTGGATTGTTTAAGACGCCAATTTTGACAGATCGATCAAACTGGCGGCTGATTAAATAAAAGCGACGTGCTCAGCCACATGCTTTGTTAATTGTAATATATACTGAACAGGTAATCAACTGTCCATCAGAGACTGTATCTAAATATTGTGAAGCGGCTTCTCAGTTCACTAGTATCGACATTGATATAGTATTTAATTTGTAAAATCCAAGAAATTATATCTGAATTTTAAAACAACTTATTGTGTTGTTATGGGTAGTTTTCATTTCTTATTTCTTTATTGCCCACAAAGGGCTAAACATAGAGGGGTCAAACAAAGACGGACAAAGGGATTAAATCGATTACATCGATCCCAGTGTGTAACTGGTTCTTAATTTATCGACCCCGAAAGGATGAAAAGCAAAGTTGACTTCGGCGGAATTTGAACTCAGAACGTAACAGCCGATGAAATTCCACTAAGCATTTCGCCCGGCGTGCTAACGTTTCTGCCAGCTCGACTTTTTTCATTTCTATTATATTTTTCATTTAACTATAAATGTTTGTCTTGTTCTAATTTAACTATTAATGTTCTCTATGGTTTTAAATTTAGTACTTTAGTGTTTTGTTGTATTATTCTAAATATACTGACGAATAGATAAATTCTTAATA
>NC_068992.1:57112962-57120812 GCF_001194135.2 Octopus bimaculoides
CCGATTCATTACGCAATATTTTAATAAGGAAAAACAATAGGAAACTCCAGCTAAATCACAAGTATTTACTCTCATTCAACTTTTATTTCATGCCTTAGAAGTGTTCAATGTGGCCACCACCTGCAGCACGAGCAACATCAATGCGATAAGAGATGTATATCAGTATATCATGACATATATAAATGTGTGTGTGTGTGTGTGTGTATGTGTGTGTGTAAGCGGGTGAATGAGAAAACGAAAACCAGTGGTATTCTACATATTTAGAAGGAGTTATAGCATTAACACAACGTGATCTGAGCTAGTAAACAGAGGCCTAACATCCAGAAGCAATCTTGCATTTATCTGAAATCCGTTAATCTTCTCCTGGTAGCTTATGAGATGGGTCCGTAGTATGCACCCACGAGACTTTAAACTATACGGAGCTCCATCAAATAGATAACTAAAATGCACACACACACACACACACACATATACTTATATATACATGTATATTCAGGTATGTGGACATTCATATATAAATATTTACATATATACACATTCGTATATGAGCATATATGTATGTATGCATACAAACACACACACACACACACACACACACACACACACACACACACACACACACACATATATATATATATATACATAGAGGTATGACATATATACGTGAGTGTATATATATATATATATATATATATATATATATTCATATATACATATAAATTATACCTAATTATATACATACATATGCGTACGAGCATCTCTGTTATATATGTGTATGTATATATGTACATACAGACATACATATATAAGTATGCATATATTCATGTGAGTGTGCGTGCTTGTGCGTGTCTGAAGGGAGGGTAAAAAGAGAGAGAGTAACTGAGAGAGAGAGAGAGAGAAAGGAAATGCTAGTGCTTTGCACCGATTTCGTCATCTAAAGATTTCTGTAGAAAAATATTTAATGAATCATATACTGAATCTTACACCTCTCTATAATACATAAATAAATATGTCTATATTTAATATACGGCAAGAAAGGGCATTAACTAACGATTGAGTCTGACGTCTATCGTCTGCATTAGACGCTTAGAACAATACATTACACTGTTATAGGTATAATATGTTGTGACGTGCACAATTATATGCACAAATCAGTGATTGGTCAACACTGGAGAAAAGATGAAAACTGGAATAACACGTATTACAAATGAGAAATTTAATTATGATGCTTATGTCGTTACTAATCATAGAATTTGGCCTTAGTTTTCTTCTCATGCCATGTGTTGTAATAAGTAGAACTGTAGTTTATATAATATTGAAAGAGACTCACTTTTGTGGTTCGAATGTGGCTCATTCCAAAGACTCTTCTAAATCAATTATTATAAATCTCCACAAAATAATTCTTCAATCACTGCTAACGATATAGGTGCTTCTACTAATGTACAAAGTGTGAGGTCTTCCAATTATGTTTGGTTCTTGCCACAAGAAATTATTTCATGAATTAATAAAATAAGGTAACTGAAAATTCTTCTCTCACTTGCTGCTAGCAGGATAGATGATTCTATTAATATTCAACGAGTGAGGTATCCCACGTAAGTTCGATGTTTGCCATAAGAAATTATTCCATGGGTCAAAATCTAACGTAGCAGAAAATTCTTCATTCTCTTGCTGCTAGTAACATTGGTGATTCTATTAATACTGACACTCTGTCGGTTACGACGACTAGAGCTTCAGTTGATTCGATCAACGGAACAGCTTGCTCGTGAAATTAACGTACAAGTAACTGAGCATTCCACAGACACGCGTACATTTAACGTAGTTCTTGCTGAGATTCAACGTGACACAGAATGTGACAAGGCTTGTCCTTTGAAATACAGGTACTGCTCATACTAATTTTTGACAGCTGAGTGGATTCTACTAATATGTAAAGATTGACATGTCCCACCTAGGTACCATGTGGTGCCTTAAAGGGGTTTAGTCGAAGAAACCGACCCTGGGACTTATTCTTTGTAAGCCTAGTAGAAATTGTCTATTTGTTTTGGGTTTGTTATGAGAATATATTTCTCTAGTATTAATTAAATATTCTAATAATAAAATTATACTTGGTAAAATTAATTAAACTTCCTCCAAAAATATTTTCAAATAGCCAAATATGGAAATATGTCGGAAGACATATTCTGTAATTATATTTCATAATATGAGAAAACATACTTTACACACACTTCAAATGTCTTGTTTAATGTTTAATGTATTGTTTCTGTAAAAGAAAAGCACTATAGGGCATATTAGAGAACAGAAACTATTGTTGGTAAAATGAATAGCGAGCTCATTAAGTTTCTAACACATGATCCGACTTGCAGATGGTTTTTTTTTTTAATATTGTTATTGTTTCAACTGTCATTCGCAGGAAAGTGAGTCATTTTTTTCCATGTAAAATATTCTGTTTCGATAGCTTTGGGAAGTAAAAAATATCAGAAAATATCACAACTGATTTTTCAGTTTTTATATTTTTAATGAGTTACTAAGAAAAGAAAAGATCAATAAAGATTTTTAAATATTTGCTGGAGAGGTGTAATAAAGTAGAAATATTTCTTGAGTTGTCTCCCGTATTGCCGAAATTATTTTAAAAAATATTAGCCATTGAGCTAATGTTGTTTCCTCGGCACATAATTATTTCAGTATTATCTTATTGATACTCATTACATTAATTATATTAAAATTAATTTCATTATCGTAAACTATTTGCTGTTTCTGATATCTTGCTACAGTTTATTGCAAATGAAGACGTACAATTGACGCCTACAGACGACATTTTTCTTTTTCTGTTAATCGTTTCTAAACCTCTTTAAAATATTATCTCACAATTTTTTTATCGCTTTTTCCTTCTATACCTACACAATAACAAAATAAATTTTAAAAATTAAATCTCTTGAATATTTTAGAATTACCAAATATTAAGCACAGTCGTATTCAGAGTAAATATACATTGTGCTTACACAGAAAATTAAAACTCAAATCCGTTGATTTCTAAAGATTAATCGTTTTGTCATTCTGTGTAGGTGAGGTTTGTATGTGTGAATGTGATAATGTGAAATGAATTAAAGTAATTCAACGATAAAATGTTGAAAAGCTACTTTAGGAAAATACAGCCGAAATCTTCGTTCTAATGCTGAATAATGTTCTTTCTTGTTATAGTTTCTGTTATATTGATTGGCATGTAAAACTAGACACCACTTAATCAGCTGTTAATGGAAACTCTCACAACGTATTGTTGGGGAAATCAACACTTTATCGTAATGCTTAACTACATTATCGACTCTTTTTCTATATAAAAATAATGAAACACAAAAACCCAGATAACAGTAGCATGTCTGTGATATCATTGAAACTTTTTTCGATTCTACGATTCCATTTAGCTAAGCGAGAATTATTTTAGATAACCTGCTTTATCTAAAAGTATTCACTCTCTCTCTCTCTCTATCCTTCTTGGTATTTCTCTCACTGACTTTCTCTCTCTCTCTCTCTCTCCCTTTCACTCCCTCTCTCTCCTTCACTCGCTCTCTCCCCACTCTCTCTGAATTGTTCTCCCTCGTTAAAGTGTTCCACGTTGTTCGTATTTATTTAAAATTTGAACAAAGCTGACATATTCCAGCTCAATGACGTAGATATCAAGGGATATCTTCCCATATACATCGATCTTCTTCAAACACATTCGATAATTGTCCAAAGTAGCATTATTTACGATTTTCAGATATTTGAAATTTTCGTCAGAGGTATTAAGATTTAACTATGGAAACCGCCATATATATACTTTATCAAAGGAACCACTCGCTAAATCGAAACTAACGTATTATAAAACTGCTTCGCTTCTTTTACATTTTTTTCAATTCGAGATGTCTTTTTTTTTAAGTTGACACTGATGATGTTTTTGATGTTGTTATTGGTGTTTCTCTTGTCGTACTTGTTCTGATTGTTTTTGTTGTTCTTTTTCGTATTTACCTTCAGATTAAACCTGGATCAATACACTTACAATCGATGTGTTTCGTCCATTACCTTCCTGTCTTTTTACAGGGAATTGAATATTAGGTCTACATTATCCTATATGATGCCTCTCAGATCATTCTTTTTTCAAGACAGTAGAGTTCGATTTGAGAGATAACAGACTGTTATTTCTAACAAATCGGTCGACAACATAGAAGCTCCCATGTTGGCCCGTATTATAATTGATCCGAACATAAAGACATATTCGTATATAAACACACACACACACACACACACATATATATATATATGTATATATGTATTTATATACATATATGTATGTATGTATGTAGGTAAATAGTTAGGTAGTTAGGTAGTTAGGTAGGTAGGTAGGTAGGTAGGTAGGTAGGTGTAGGTAGGTAGGTTGGTAGGTAGGTAGGTAGGTAGGTAGGTAGGTAGGTAGGTAGGAAGGTAGGTACGCCCGCGTACATTTGTATGTATGTATATATACATATATATATATATATATATAGATAGATAGATAGATAGATAGATAGATAGATAGATAGATAGATAGATAGATAGATAGATAGATAGATGTGTGTGTGTGTGTGTGTATTGTGTGTATTGACAAAGTAGAAAAATAGAGACGATGGAGTTTCTCCCATAGGAAATTGAAAATTTTAATAGTCTTTATGTATTTAAGGTGCAAAAGTCCATCAGCAGAAGTAAACAGTCAAGAAATATTATTTTCCCATGCAGTACTTGCCATGTTGAGCATTTTACAGATAGCGACATCACCGTACCTACGTGAGTAGTAGTGACAGCAATTGGCTATTATAGTAGAAGTAGCCATTCTTCAAGTAGGGTCGTCAGCAGTCGCCGAGGTCATGACGGGGTTGACAGTAAATAGCTCACTGTTGGCTGTGTGCAGTCGTGGTAGAACTGCCTGTATTGAAGCTAAAGGTGCCGATGGCAGATCCAGTAATAGGGATCAGCGGCGAAGGCACCGGAAAAGACAAATGCAATAACAATCGTCCCAGGGGAAGCAACGAATATTGAACCATGTATTCATCTTTTTATTCTTTTACTTGCCTCTGTCATTTGAGTATGGTCATACTGGAGCATCGCCTTCGAAGGTCTTAGTTGAACAACTCGACCCTAAGACTATTTTTATGCCTTGTATTTATTCTATCGGTCTCTTTTGCCGAACCACTATGTTACTGGGACGCAAACACACCAACACCGGTTGCCACGGGGTGATGGTTGGACAAACACAGGTACAAGGACACATAGAGATAGATATAAACATATGTGTGTTTGAGAGTGTGTTTATGTGCTTTAGTGCGTGTGTGAGTGTGTATATGTGTGTTAGTGTGTGTGTATGTATAATAGTTTAGTGAATCAATATAAGAATAGAAACACGAAACTTCATATTAGTAGGCATGATAGCGTGCATATGACTGCATATGACTGCATGTCATATTGCTATAGAATATTCGAAATAGTTTTTGAAATAATGCTACTGCACATAGAGATAGGGCAGTAAACACGGTTAAATTAAATATAATAATGACTCTGAGAGGAATCTCATTGGCATGACAGTAACAAGAATAATATCAATTATAATTTACCTAATACTAAATATAATGAAAGATGTATATTATGGTATAATCTGCCTCTAGAATTGAATGTATCTTCTAAATTTGCTATGATTTTATTTCTCTGCATTGGATAAACATTTTCCTAAATCAAGTAGATATCACAAAATTTTTGATTGACAGTTGATGAAGCTATCATAGAAACGCTAGAGTTAGGTTGCAAATTAACATAAGTACCACAGATAATAATAACATTAATAGTGGAGGGAAGAATCTTACTAGTCTAGGTAACAACAACATAAGTAATATTATCTTCAATAAGACTAAGGAAAATAACGATGATAATTATGTAAAATTTGATAATTATAACACTGAAATAGCAGTAATAGTAACAACAACTATAGCAACGTAATTGATAATAATTATAGTACTAGTAAGAATGAAGTAGGAAAATGCAAAACACTAATACTAATGTATTAGAAAATAGTGGAATGAAGAAATGCAACTGTAGAAACCAAGCTGCATTTCCTCTGGAAAATGAGTATCTACATAAGAACGTTATATATATATATATGCACAACAGAAACAGGACAGGAAGAGAAAGTTGTGGTGAAAGAGTACAGTAGGGTTCGCCACCATCCCCTGCCGGAGCCTCGTGGAGCTTTTAGGTGTTTTCGCTCAATAAACACATATAAAAATATTCAAAAGTTGATGTTGAAATTCCAATGAAGTCTTGGATCTTGGTTAGAAACCGGCTCTTTCTCTATTGGCAAGAAATCTTGAAATAAAACTAAGGACATACATACATAAATACAAACTTACATACGTACATACGCATCGTTTTCTTCATACATACATACATACATACATACATACATACATACATATATACATAATACATAAATACATACAAATATCAGCGAAGATATATATTCTTAGATTTATAATGTAATCTACAGGTAGTACCCTAAAGGGACATGAATTTAAATAAATAAAGCATTTACTTAATTATGCAATGATACTAATACTTGACAAACAACCTTTCTCGGTATATAAACATTATTCTCAATTCATTAAAATAGACTTCAGCAACTTATACTATACCAATATTGTCACGTAGCAGTCAAACTGTATCTATGGTTGCCCTTCACCTTTAAAAGAAGATCAGATTTTATTCAATGATCAAGAATTAATATAGAGAAATTAATTCTTAGTTATTTTCCTTCTTTGTTTTTCTTTAACTTTTGGTGGGTTTCTTTTTGTCTTTGGGAGTCGCCTAAAATTTTGCTGCAAAGTGTCTGATGCTTTACGTTAACGAAAGGTAAATATCAGTTAGATCTTGGTTTGCCTGCAATATTCAATAAACAATATGTGTGTGTGTGTGTGTGTGTATGTGTGTATGTGTGTGTGTGCGCACGTGTGTGTGTATATCTAGATATATATTACATGCAGATATATATATATATGCATGTGCGTGTTTGTATTTTTGTATAGATAGATAGATATATATATACACACATATATAATGAAGATACATACATACATACTTACATATATATATATATGTGTGTGTGTGTGTGTGTGTGTGTGTGTACATATACAAATACATACACAAATATAAACGTGTGCAAGATGAAGAATATATATAAGCAAATACATATTCCATATGCACACATTATTTAAAATTATTATAATTAATCCTTATAATTCCTAGACACAAATTCGTTTAAGCAATTTGTTTATCGTCTGTTAACTAATGCAAATGGATCAGAGTAGAAATATAATTGCTGCATATTTCATTTGCTTGACTTCAATTAACCTGCTTAAGTGAATCGACCAAAGAACGAATCGATCCATCGATATCTCTTCAAAATACTTGACATAAAATTTCAATGTTATTAAGTATTGAGCATTCGTTTAATGGCTTATAGATGAATGGTATTGATGTTTGCTCTCAGAAAATTAGGTTTAATATTCAAATAATTCCGGAAACATTGCGTACTTAATAAAGACTAATAATGATGTTTTTTGACCAATTTCAGTCAGAACTTTTATTTATCTATGACATTGTCTTTGTGTATGTATATATTCGTACGCGCACGCACACATACACATACACACGCACACAAACATATGTATGTATGCGTGTATATATATATGCTTGTGTGTGTGTATATATTACTGTATATGTGTATATACATAAAAACATACCCGCATATATATATATGCGTTTATATGTTTATCTGTAGATATATATATATATATATA
>NC_068992.1:57121119-57122520 GCF_001194135.2 Octopus bimaculoides
GTGTGCGTGTGTGTGTAAGTGTGTCTGTGTGTTTGTGCATGTGTGTGTGTGTGTGTGTATATATATAGAGAGAGATGATAGACAGACAGATAGATGGATAAATAGATAGATAGATAGATAGATAGATAGATAGATAGATAGATAGATAGATAGACTATTCTATCAGAGTATGAATCTGTGAAGTTTGTTTCGGCTTTAATAAAACAGTATGCAACTCTACCTTTGGTATCTGAGTACTAATTTTCTCACCTTGTTTTGCAACTGTGTACTTTCTTGTGTGTGTGTGACTGATAATTCATATGAGATATAAATGTATGCATGTATCTATTTATCCATTTATTTACACACACACACACACACACACACACACACACACACACACACACACACACACACACACACACACACACACACACACACACACACACACACACACACACATATATATATATATATATATACATGCATACATATACCTTGTTTGTTTTGTTTCGCAATCACCAGTGATAATCTCACTAATAATAATCTGCTATTTATCTGTTGCGTTACGTGAAATTAGATTATATTTAGCAAGGTAACTCAAACAGGGATTTAAGCTAATCATGTTAGTTTGTTTCTTGTTCAGTTAGCATTGCAAATAATTTTATGTTACGATGACCTAAACGTTTATTCGTTCTAGCAACCTCAACTAATCTATTCATTATCACCCGATTGAATTTTATCTGTCATGGAGCAATACCACAAGGTATTGAGCAAGTAAAATAAATCTTTATAATTGATTTTCATGGATTTGATTTTAGAAGACACTGTCCGATTCTTTAAATCATTCGTTAATCACGTTAGAAACGCAGAATTACATGAGAATCTATGGAACATTTCTAATGTTTATTTCCTTAACAACTTTAATTACTTCATCACCATCCCGTCAGTTACAATAGAACCAACGTTGTTATTAAGAATTGAATTAATTGAACGTAAGTGCCAAGGAAACCGCTACAGACAGTTAAATTAAGTAGCTTGTGATATTTTGACATTGTCTTGTTAAATCGTTTTAAATTCGGAACACGAAAATCCTCTAGTGAAGATTTTCGTACTTTCCTTTTTCTCCTCTTGCTCAAAATTAACAAGTTGAGGATTATCTAAGTCGAAAGAGCAGTAATGGAGAACCTGTAGTCTGCGAGACATGCCGAATGGCACAGCTAACGAAAAGGGACCTTGATACCTATCTCATGGGGCCCCACTTCCTCGAAGTGCTTGCGTTAGAGCTTCCGACTAAAATCCTTACAGTTATTTATTCTGGATCCCTGAGTTCTGGTTTCAAGACTCTTCCAATGGACCGTATTACTAAAAAGAACACACATACACACACACTCTCTCTCTCTCTCTCTCTCTCTCTCTCTC
>NC_068992.1:57127491-57131942 GCF_001194135.2 Octopus bimaculoides
ATATATATATATATATATATATATATATATATATAATGTTATTGTTCAGTTTTATTTCAAGATTTCTTGCTAACAGATAAAGAGCCGGTTTCTAACCTAGATTCAAAGCTTCTTCATTGGAATTTCAACATCGACAACAGGGTATTTTTGTTTGTTTGTATGTATGTATGAATGTTTTGCTTTATGTATGTCTTCTCATGCATATAGTTGCATATCTAGACATGCTTACATACATTTAAATGATAAACTTCTGGAAAGTTTTACAGATTTTCACAGTTCCAGTGATGGAATGGATCTGTAGTCTTAGAATTCGCTTTCTCCTTTCTGGTTTTCAGAAGCTTAATTTTTCAAGACTGGTATTTAGGCAGTGTGTTACATATCCCAGGGCCCCAAAAGTTACAAGTATAAGCCTGAGCTTGTAATCTGGATAGAGTAACTGCAGATTTCTCAATAGTTCAGCATAGGTATAGAAAGAAAGAAAGAAAGAAAGAAAGAAAGAAAGAAAGAAAGAAAGAAAGAAAGAATGAAAGAAGGAAAGATTGAGACAGACAAACACAACGTCCACTATTTCGTTGTTTAATTTTTAATGCTATTGCAATAGCAGCTGCCAAAGTTTGAGAATATGTTTCTGTAAATTCGAAGGCAAATATATTCTTTGCTTTTTAGTTCCGTATGGCCAAAAGCAAATTATGTTAGAGTAAATGAATTTCTAATACGATTATTTTTAACACCATCATGACAAAAGTCTATACGTACGATATACTTCTTTTATGAATTTTTGATATAGGTTCAAGGCCCTCATGTATTCATGTATGTTTAAGCAAAGAGATGAGCTTATATCTTGGAATATTTTACAGTCACAGACATTTTATGCTCAATTTCTATCAGAGATGCTTTTCTGTTGTATTTTTCGCTGATGGGATAAGGCGGCAAGCTGGTATGATCGTGGAGAACCCCAGAATCGACCTCCAGATGCAATCGGCTAACATCCTCTGCTAAATAATTGCTGGCATGGCGCCAAAATCTGAAAAAGTTATACAGACGGCGAGCTGGCAGAATCGTTAGCACACCTGACGAAATGCTTCGTGGTTGTTTCTTTCGGCTTTACGTTCTGAGTTCAAATTCCGCCGAGGTCGACTTTGCTTTTCATCCTCTCGATGTTGATAAAATAAGTACTAGCTGAGCACTGTGGTTGATGTCATCGACTATCGTCCTCGTCCAACAAAATGTCGGGCCTCGTGCCAACAAAAGAAAAGATTTTTCGCCGTTGGTAAAACGGGTGAATTTTTTTAAGGCTTTTTTTATTTTGATTAGATTTTACAACGGAAAACATTTATATTTTACATACTGGGTTCAGTGAAGGCGCATGGCTTAGTGGTTAGTGCGTTGGGCTCATAATCATGAGGTAGAGAATTCGATTTCCGGGCTGAGCTATGTATTGTGTTCTTGAGCAAGACACTTTATCTCACATTGCTCCAGTTCACTCAGCTGTAGAAATAAGTCGCGACGTCACTGGTGCCAAGCTGTATCAGCATTTGCCTTTCCCTTGGATAACATCAGTGGCATGAAGAGGAGAGTCTGGTATGCATGGGCGACTCCTGGTCTTCCACAAACAACCTTGTCCAGACTTGAGCCTTGGAGGGAACTTTCAAGATGCAATCCCATGGTCATTCTGTACCGAGGGGGTGTCTTTACCCTCTTTACTGGGTTCAGTAGAGTACCGGTGTCCATAGACTTCTCAAGTCTTTCGAGACTGATCAGATTGATGCAATCAACTCTTATCCTACTTAATGCCACAATCGTGCTTTTCCGTAATATTGTGTTAAGAAATTATCGTGGCTTTGAATAAACTCAGTATTCCACTGTACAGAATATTCGATTACTTACACCTGCTTACTTCACATTTTTTTGTTTACAAACTGTAGCAAATAGGCTCAACGAACATAAGCTTTATTTATAACGGATAATTACGCATCATAGTGACGTGAGAAGTTTGTCGCCCAATCATATGCTTCCGGAATCAGACTTACTGCATACCACCTTGTGCAAGTGCTTCCTACTATAGCCCCAGACCGACTAAGGTCTTGTGAGCGAATTTGTTTGACGGAAACTGAAAGAAGCCCGACGTGTGTGTGTGTGTGTGTGTGTGTGTGTGTGTGTGTGTGTGTGTGTGTGTGTGTGTGTGTGTGTGTGTGTGTGTGTGTGTGTGTGTGTGTGTGTGTGTGCGTGCGTGCGTGCGCGTGCGTCTTTGTGATTATGTTTTTCCTCCACGATCGTTTGACAACTGTTGTTAGTCTGTTTTTACGTCTCCGTAACACAGCAGCTCGGCAAACAGACAGAAATGAAAGTTAAGTTCTGAGGTCGATTTCTTCAACTACACCCTTTAAGGCTGTGCCCTAGCAGGGCAGCAGTCCAATGCCTGTAACAAGAAATAAAAAATAATAAAAGATGATCTTCAATATACTTTTGCATGTAATTACGTAGGATGAGTATTATTGTTCAGTTTAAACTTTTGCAAGTCGCCGGTTGAAGGAAAGTCATCAACAAGGAGGTAGGGGAAGGGTTCATAGGTGTTGATCTTCTGTGATGGAAGAACTGGACTTATTAGTTTATTACCTGAACTCTGAACACAACAAGGGTGACAGGAAGAGGAGAGGTGAACTATGTCGCTTAATAAGATGAGAATCAACTTGTAAGCTAATACTGAACACGTTAAGATGAATAATTAAATCAGCTGAACTCATCAATTTTCATAGACGATTCATCATTTCAAATTAGCAACTCAATATGACAATTTTTCTCATTTCAAAATGCCAATCGCCATCCAAAGTTCATAAAGATATTGTGATAAAATTATTAACAGTTCACTTGCAACAGTATCAAGCGAAGTCCTTATTTACAGCCTCTTACAGATCTAAAAAAGGCGAAAACATTCTCTCTTTTCTCACTCTCAGGTACAGTGTAGAAGTCCCGATTTTTCAGTGTTGAAGGCATTCAAATATATCAAAATATAAGAACTCTTTTTCTGAATACATTAAACCACTAAATCATTCCCTCTATATATATATTGTGCTTTTATAAAAAAAAAATAGGAGTTTGTAACCTGGAGTTAAGACAGTTAATGAGAATTCTTTCAAAATGATTTAGTTTTTCAATTCATACAACCTTAGTAAATAATGTTTAAATTCCTGGATGAAAATCCTGGTATGACAACCACACTATATATAGCTAGTCGCTTTAAAGTCTTTTAAATATAACAGAATGTTAGGGATCACTTAAAGATTGATCAATGAACGGATTTGATAAGGTTTCTTTTGAAAATGTCTTTTATATAAATAGATTGATCGAAATGTTGACATCCATCTCTGTTCAAAGGATTTTGGTGAAAGATATCCTTCCTTCATCTGGGAGACATCTTTTAAAGTCAGTCAAATTTTTCATGTGTACTTGTCTTTAACGTCATTAGCGACCCGGTGTATAACTTCTATTTCTAGATCTAGCAGAAGACCCTCGATGACGCTGTTACATGGATTTTGAAAGCATTATAAAGCTTTCCTGATCGGAAAAAAACCCGTTGGAATCTGTAGCTTCTTATTAGTGAGAATGCATTTTTGCGAATTCTAAAAGACAATAAAAAGAATTTGTTTTAGGCTGTGTTTTCCATAGCAGAGAAAGACAAGACGCTGAAGTTATTTATCATTATCTAGAAGTGAACAGTTGTTAATTTATGCTGAAAGGCTTTCAATGTCGCATGTAATTAGCTAGATATCATCATGTAATCTAATATTGAAATCATTTAGTTGCCCCATTAAACCAAACGCAAATGCCAATTTCCGCAATGATTTACACTTTCCAGCTAGTCAGCTGAACACGATTTTACTCTTTCAAAAACATGTCGACCTCCTTTCGAAAGTTCGAGCGAAAACAGAGACAATTTTACTGCTAGGAAGCCAAACTATAACAGTCAAGTACGACCAGTTCATTATAGTTCTTTTCTTCTACGAATAAGTAAAGATTTCTTTCTCACAAATCTTCTTGTTGAGAATACTACGTCATTCACGTAAACTACAGTGTAGCATTTGATAAGCGTTTCGTCTTTCTTGCTCTGTTCATTGTTGTAGGATAAAACATCAAATGTTTAAAACCTCGCTCGTAAGGAAGCGTTCATATTTTTACCAATGGATAAAAATATTTTTTATGATATATAAAAACACACACACACATACACACAAACACGCACACATACACACGTACATACACACACACGCACACACACATACCCGCGCGCATGTATATATATATATTGGAAGGTTTGGAGGTGATGTACAGGAATTATACATTAGAAAATATAATAATCAGGTACTCAGATGTCTGGATGGTTGTATATTTACAGATTTTTATTTATATGTCACATGTTTTATAAATCAGCACTTTCACCTAGTCTTGTAGGG
>NC_068992.1:57134484-57136254 GCF_001194135.2 Octopus bimaculoides
AGCGTTTACATAATCATTAGCATTTACATAATCATTTTCTTACTTGCTTTTAAACTCCTCCTAAATGAAGGCTATCATAACAAATTTTATCTACCGTTATCGTTTTTGAGCAGTTGATTCGTTTTTACTATCTCTTTTTTTTCCCTCTAACATTTCTCTATCATTTTTATACATCTCCTTTGTCTTTTGATCCACCTAGAAATTTAAACAACACTGCTAATTTAGCACAAACTAACTGTCCAAATATATACACCGTGTGATAAAATCCACCGTTTAATTAATTTGTATCAATAATGAAGCTGAATTATTCTTGAAATCTCTTAAATACCCTCTCTAGCCACGATACCGTAAGGTTTTCAATAGAATACTCTAAGAATTTCACATTTCATTACATATACTTTCACACATACGCTTAGTCGACTCCAGCCAGTCTACCCAAACAATGCCTCCACATTAGCACAAGCTCACATCTTTGCTATTTCTGTGTGGAAATCTTTAAACGGCACCTTCTTTATGACTTTAGATATCGATAGAAATACATTATTATTTACCCTTCTTATTTAGTAATTTTCCCCTATAAATCAGCGAGTTAGATTGTATTAAATTATAACATTACCGGGTTGTTGTCGCTTATTTTTTATGAATTATGCGGTTTCATATATTGCACAATTCTGCTTATATGATGCCATGATTTCAATTTTATATTTTGCTATTTAACTATATATTCTATACAAATCTCTTGTTTTTTTCTATTGAAGCTTTCTATTTACATTTAGCTGTAGAACTACTAAAGTTTTTAGAATATAATAATAAATATCTAATAAAGCAATTCTTAATAACAACTGTAAACTGTAAAATTTCCTTAAGCTGGAGAGATATAACATTTTCGTTTTGTACATTTTGTTTTCAAATTTTATTTTATTCGCTAAGTAGTTTCATATCTTTCAAATATATGTAATAAATCTGCTTTTATTTTTGAAGAATAATTGAATCAATTTTAGTGAATGGACTTCGAATTATGTGCCAAAAATCGACCAAGTATATAATTAAATTTGCTAAATATCTAAGCTAAATATCTAATCCTAGCTGCAGAGCGATATTTGAGTTGGAAAAAAAGGAGTCTTTATGAACAAAATATATAACCCTTTCAACTTCATCAATATTGATTTTTTACGTCGGTAACAGATCACATATACATACAGACAGACAGGCAATTAGATAGATAGATAGATAGATAGATAGATAGATAGATAGATAGATAGATAGATAGATAGATAGATAGATAGATAGATGGATAGACGGAGAGTTAATTATATTAATGATTTTATTTTTGTGTTATCAACCCTTGAGAGATGAAAGTTATACTACCACCCAGATTGTAGAAAATATCATAAAAATTTAGTTTGGTAAATGAATGAATACACGCAAAAAATGAATGAAAAGTATACTCACCGAGCACAAATCAAAATATCTCAATACATATATCATTATATGCAATGGAAAAGGGTCTCTATTCAAATGAAAAACAAATCATGTCTCAAATAATCCGTTACATTTATACAATAAGCAACGGTTATTGAAGAGCCACTTTGCTGGGTTTTTTAAGCTATTATATAATCTAATATAGAAGGCAGAAAAAATTCTAACATTTGCTTTTGAAAATCCTGAAATGATTAAGCAATAATTTAAATGTAAATAAATTTTTTTAAAAACCCAAGCGCATTTTCAACTTCTTTTCGTATTTCTACTCATGTTTACTTGCATATATAT
>NC_068992.1:57136473-57141732 GCF_001194135.2 Octopus bimaculoides
TATTGGGTTGTCTGGAAAGTTCGTGCCGATTTATAGTAGCTTACCTTTCGACTTACTTTAGAACATGGTTGAGTCCATAAAATAGGATTTGACTACACCTCCATTTAAAGCACAGTTTAAGCTATCTTTTCGTGGAAGAAGCTTTATGTTCCTATAACCTGTGTTAATGCTCTAACCCTTTAAGATGGAAGATAAGAAAGTTCATTTTCGGCACTTGATGCTTTTCTTTTTCCGTAAAGGGAAAAAATGCCTCACAAACAACCAAAGAAATATGCGCAGTTTACGGTGATGTTTCTTTATCCGAAAGAACTGTACAGAAGTGGTTCACAAGGTTCCGAGCTGGAGTTTGTAGCCTTATTGATAAAGAGCGATCAGGCATATCATCCACTACATTTATATATGTATATATATATATATATATACATACGGTAAGTCCCCTCTACCATGGCCCCTGGAAGATCATAGCCTTGTGAGTGAATTTACTAGACGGAAGCTTGAAGAAGACATTACACGTGATTAACATCTGTTCAAAAGCGTCATCAAGGTACTTCCTTCCAGTGTTACGTTACGTTCTCGCTAAAACAACGTACACTGCCATTCAGAAAAAAGACTGTCTTGGAATAAATATAGAGTCCCCCGCTGTTGAACACATGCACTAACATCAACACAAGGAATAGTGGTGAAGCATTCCCATCAAAACATCTGTCAAATATAAATATGAGAGACTAGATATTGTTGTTTGGGGCAGACAAGGAAAAATTATGTACTGTCATAGAGGTCAGCTGTCTTGCTCTGCTGGTGTGAATATCTCTTCGAAAATCAAAGAGAAATATAATAACTATGGACAACTACTTCGAAACCTCCATCTTCTATATCCAGATTATAAATGTATACCAAAAATAATTGGTTTAATTAGTTTTATGAGTAAATGCCAAACTGACAATCTGAGGAATCTACGGTTTTCAGAAAGAGAAATCAACCATCTAACTCGCACAGTGCAGATACACTCTGTAAGTTGAACAGTAGATATATACACAAGACTTTCCTCAAGTTTAAAATGTGACACTTTTTCTTCCAACGATAGAGCTTTATATCTTTGTTAGAAACCAACTCCTTTTTGCAAGGAAGTATTTGAATACTTAAAAACAGAAGACATACATACGTGTGTGTTCATTATTCATGTAAATTTCTTTTGTTTCTGATAATCGTTCAACAACTTACATCAATATAGGTCATTGTCATTGTTGCTCCTAATATTGATGCCACAACTTATGTAAATTTCTGCACTTATAACTAATAGTCACGTCACTAGCACGACAGAAAGCACATTGATTGATGTAATAGTATTGACCCTAATGTTGATAATATTTCTGCTATTTTCTCGGCTGTTGACACAGCTGCTCTCTTTCTTATCCTTATTAAGAAGATCGTGAACGCTGAGAGATTTTTTTTTCTTTTTTGTCTAACTGTTATTTGTCTTATTAGCTACATCATAGTCGATGTTAGTTTAGTTGGTTGCTAAATCGATTGTGATTGGAACTTATGAATTTTTTTCTTTAATTTTCTCATTTATCTGGCTGTTTGCTCATAATACAGTTTGACTCTGTATCTAAATTTGTGTTATATAACGTATTTTCCATCATACAAGTCGAAGTTTTCACACCAAAATTTACAGCCAAAAAACAGAAAATGTAGGTCGACTTATACACCAAGACCACTCTGGACGACCAAAAATTCCTTGTAAAATATAGCAGAATAATATAGTCCATGGCATGATTTGAACTCAGAACGCAAAGAAACGGGGCTCATACTGTAAAGCATATTATCCAATATTGTTATAATTCCACCAATCCAACACCCAGGACTGACACTTTTTGATCAACCCCCATCAAAAATGCAAACTTGATTTTAACTTAATTTGAAATTCGTTTGCAGAGAGAACAGAAACAGCAAGGTAGTCTCTTTGATGTTTTAACGGCACTGCGACAGCACCGATGCATGTGTCGTTTCTGGGGTTAGCGCGATTGACTATCTCCCTCCTCTAAAAAATTACTGCTCTTGAGCCAAAATTTGAAACCTTTGAGAGGATTTAGCTGCCACATTTTTAGCATATACACTCTCTACATAGAGGTGCCTTTATTGGTTTAAATAACGAGTAACTTCATTTACAAGAAATGCATTCATTCAAAAGCAAGAATCAAATTTTAAAAGATTTTGAATTTTTACTTTTTAGGAATTTTGTTTTATTTTAATACAGCAGATATCACAGAAAGTTCGGTTGGGTGTTTTGTTATCAACAGACACAGACACTCAATGCTTTAATGTTAATGATGTACAAAATCATTGCTCCTCACAAACGTCTACAGATGGGGCAAACCACTTCCTATCGGAAATGTAGACGTGACAATTAAGTTAGCTGAAGAAAATTCCAACGAGTTGCTAGTTGTTCTACGTTTACATTTACATTATGTTCGCAAAGATTGGATTAATAGCCTGCATTGAATGCAGTGTCTATGTGGGTGAGTAAATAATGTTAAAATCATTCTAGACACGTGTACAAGAAACGTTCCTATTAACACACCGAATAATGATATTGTGTGTCAGTCTATTTGATTCGGTACGTGTTTTATCGCCTTTAAATAGGAGAGCGCCTTTCTTCTTGACTCTTTTGTTTTATTTATTTATATATATATATATATATATACATTTTTTTTCTTTTTTCCTTATCTCGAATCTCATCAAGATTCATGAATACGAAAAAGAAATAAGAAAAAGAAAACCAGATGTTATGTTATAAATTGCTGGAAATAACGCAAACTTTCAATTACATTCAACTAAACTGATCTTAAAACCTAAATATACGACAGCCAGATTTATGAATGAAACCTAGCTGGAATTTGAATAGTGCCATTGTTATCAGAACAGACCTCTGCAATCTAAAGTCTTTGATGTGTCTGTATCATCGCGGAGATATGCGTGTGTTAACTTAATAAAGTTATTTTAGATACTATAATATCTATTAAATATCTTAGAATTAGGCCAGCTTTTGGCGTCAGATAAATATCTTCATAATAATGATTTCTAACAATAGCACAAAGCCATGAATTTTGAGGGGAAACTTGTTGAAGAATTTATTGACGTCAGTGGGATTTGGTCCCAGAATGTATATAGTAAATAATAATAATGGTTTCAAGTTTGGTACAAGGCCAGCAAGTTCGGGCCAAGGGGCTAGTCGATAACATCGACCCCAGTACTCAGCTGTTACTTATTATTACTATTATTATTATTATTATTATTATTATTATTATCATTATTATTATTATTATTGTTGTTGTTGTTGTTATTGTTGTTATTATTGTTGTTGTTGTTGTTGTTGCTCTTGTTGTTGTTGTTGTTGTTATTATTATTATTATTATTATTATTATTATTATTATTATTATCATCATCATTTTTATTATTAGGACGGCGAGCTGGCAGAATCGTTAGCGCGCCGGGCAAAATAATTATCGGTATTACGTCCGCCTGTAAGTTCTGAGTTCAAATTCCGCCAAGGTCGACTTTGCCTTTTATCCTTTCGGGGTCGATAAATTAAGTACCAGCGAAACACTGAGGTCGATGTAATCGACTATTCCCCTCCCCCCACAGTTCAGGCCTTGTGCCTATAGTGGAAAGGATTATTATTATTATTAGTAGTAGTAGTAGTAGTAGTAGTAGTATTCAGTGAGAGAGCAGCGCATACAATCAAAGTGACACTAGTGTACAAATATGCGAATCTCAATATACCCATGATGACTGATAAGGGTACACCAGGTACATGCATCACAACCATATGTAAGCGACACGGTGATCTCATATCAAGATAAACAGCACATGACCCTGCAGGTGGGCCCTAGTTATAATTTTTTTGACGTTGAGTGGCTTATCCCACTCAAAAGGTCCCTCAGCAAGGCTTGTTTAAGGATGAAAGAAACACCAACTTTGATCCTCCGCAAATCCCAAATTTGACTTAATTTGCTTTGACGAAGGTGCATCTTGTCGTAATTGCTCGAAATGCGGAGTAAATAAAACAGCCGAGAACTGAAGAAGGGTCATTCTTTATGTTACTTGTCTTGTTTTCCATTTGTTTCTTTCGTTGTTCGCAAAAAGAATTCGTATTCCATGTTTTCGTATTTCGTATTTCATGTTGTTTTCGTATTTTATGTTGTTTACGTTCTATGGCGTCCTGTATATGTATATACATGTATACACTATTTATATTATATATACACACATATACATATATGTATGTATCTATGTATACAGACACATAACATCTATATATATATGGTGGTTTGTTATGGTGTACAGATTTTATATATTAATACAAGTAATTCACAATTTGGATTAATACAATTTATTGAGCACTTTCATCCACTTCAGTTATTCGTCATGAATTGTGGACTGTTGAAAATTTGTCCTTAAAAATATGTTAGTTGAAATACGTCAAGAATTGAATTTGTTTTCTTAGGTTTTAAGAAATGGATGTTTGGGAGCGGATGTTGAGATATTCTTTGTCATTTTGAATCTATATATGTGTACATGTATGTCGTGAATTTTTAACCAAAGCATGTATGAGGTTTTTTGTGGTTTGGTTAAAGAAAGATGGGAAAAATGTATAAAGAGCTACTATCTGGGATGGTTGATTTGATGACAGGTCAAAAGAGGTCAAACTTTTAATCAATGGCAATAAATTGTTGCTTTTCGTTACTGAATAGCTGACAGGGATTTGGGTTAGATGCTCAGTGGCTGCTTAGCTATAGAATTCTCCACGAACACATAACATAGAAATTCACCACAAATACAGATATTGACACACACGCACATATAGATTCAAGATGACAAGGAACATATCAAATAAGCGCTCCGAAACATACTTTATCCCGAACCCAAGAAAACAAACTGAACTCTTGACTTTCTTCAGCTAACTCCCATATATATCAGAAAGAAAATTTTTCAACACTCCACAAATTTATGACGTTTCCTTGCAAGGGAGTAAAAGCGCTCAATAAATTGTATATATCCAAATTCTAACTACTTTCCACTTTTAATAATGCATGCATATATGCTTGTGTGGATGGATGCATGTATGTATGTATGTATGCATATATATATATATATATATGTGTGTGTGTGTGTGTGTATATGTATATGTATATATATGCTTATGTATATATGTATATAAATATATATTTGTATATATATATATATATATATATACAT
>NC_068992.1:57142674-57143825 GCF_001194135.2 Octopus bimaculoides
TATATATATATATATATATATATACCGGAGTAAGCACATAAAATGTGCAACAAGGTGGAAAAAAGAGTACTCAAATACCAGAGGTAGAGTAATATGCTTTATTTAAAAGCAGCAGAAATATAACAAAAGACTGTTACTCTGAGTTTCACGTTCCCGTTCATCGGACAAACAAAACTGTCCGATGAACGGGAACGTGAAGCTCAGAGTAACAGTCTTTTGTTATATTTTTGCTGCTTTTAAATAAAGTATATATATATATAACTAAGTACATAATTGCTTTATATGTATACATACATATATATATATATGTATATATTGCAACTATGTGTGTGTTTGAATAGACAAAGAATTACCTTATCAAGTCAACTTAATAGATACTATGCTGGAGAGGAAGTTTGGAAAGAAAATATCACCGTCATGTTTCATGTACTTGTATGTATGTGTTTTTTTTCTATGTGTCTGTATGTCATGTATGTGCGTGTAGGCATGTGCATGAGAAAAAGAGAGAGAGAGAGAGACTAAAGCTCGTTGCACCTAGAATATTAATCACCAGCATCAGGACGAACCTCATTTCACAGCACATCCCTGACCTTCTACCACCACCACCATTTCCAAAAATAACAACAACAAATACCCCAGGATGACATTAATATCGAATGGCGATATGTCTTATACAGCTGAGAATTAGAATTACTATTAGGACAAGAGCATTAAAGACTACGACTATTAACGGTCTGCTGTGTTACACAAGAAAAACGGAGTAGAGAGGCAATTCCAGTGTTCACATAGCGTTAAAGATAATAGAACTTTCTAAGAAGTTCTACCACAAAAACAACACCACCAGCGCCACAAGCTACAATAAAAATGATAACAAAAGTAACTGTAAAAGAAGACAAACAGATAGCAAACAAATATAGCAATTGGTAAGTCAAAATATACATATAAATACATAGGATAAATAAAACATGAAGCAATCAATCAGAACACTGTTGTTGATATATGTCCAAAAGACGGTCTCTTTAGTGTTCAACAGGTTATAAATAAAAGCATGAGATCAACCGATTCATCCAATGTAAGTACGTGTGGGTCTGTGTTAGTGTATTTATGTATGTATGTATATGGCTGCATGTATGTTTCTATATATGCATATA
>NC_068992.1:57144278-57145090 GCF_001194135.2 Octopus bimaculoides
TATATATATATATATATATATATATATATATATATATATATTAACGTATTGTGTGTTTTTATGTACAGTTCTGCATAAAAACAAACTAAATGTTAACTATTAACTCTAAAAATAACACTACTGCATTTAAATAGTCTGTAATTTCTTTTTACAAGATAAATATTGACTGCAGCTTCGCAGTTTCGAGTGGGCAAGCTTCCACATTCAAGCGGAAGATATCAATCCATGACGACACTTCGATATCACTATTAAACTACATTGTGTTGGCAAAGCTGAAAACAACTCGTTCAGCAACAGTCTTTAAAACGATCTACATGAAAACAAAATATGAGCAGTCTGAAAACTTTTCGGAGGGCGAAATAGAGGTGGGAAGCAATGAAATAGATTTAAAGGAGTAAGTTTATCTGGTGCACACGGTGAATATGCACTGATACGGGTTCACTAGAGGAAAAATAAGGTCAGCGCAAGGTGGAAGATATTTGCCTGAATAAAAGATGTGCTCAAATGAAACCAGGGTATGATCTTACGTGCCAGTGAAACGGGAGTTACTACGAAGAGGGAAGGGGGATAATGGAGTTTCGCACCTCTCCTTCAAAAATACATTTTTTTGAAAATTTTTTTTCGGATTCCTACGTTTTAGATGTCGGAGATTACGAATATGCAAAAAAAAAGAATTTTTTAAATATCCCCCCCCACTCCCACCTCACTTCCAAATTAAAAATCTTGAACTGTTTCCGAAATTTTCTTGGATCTTTTTCCGCAAAAATATGACATCCCCTAAAATAAACTCTTGCGCGTTTTTTAATGCAAAA
>NC_068992.1:57145571-57148316 GCF_001194135.2 Octopus bimaculoides
TGTGTGTGTGTGTGTGTGTGTGTGTGTGTGTGTGTGTGTGTGTGTGTGTGTGTCTCTACCTGTGTGTGTCGTTAATGTTACATGCATTAAATATGGTGTGTACAAAGGGAAGAAAAGAGTGGAAGGAATTTATTGCCCAGTTTGATTATAGTAATAGTCATGTTCTAGTTCCAAGTGAATTTCTAACTTCGTATCTATCACTCATATTATCACGTCTGGTTTTCATTTCACATAAACTTCACCAACTACATGAAATAAATCAATTCATTTGAAATAAAATTTACATTCTTGATTAGAATGAAAGGTTTTCATCAGAATCTTTCGTGAAGTTTAGAAATTTGAAAAATAGCTTGGAAATTCAACGCAACGATCAATCACCCTTACTTTGGAATTTCTATTGCTACATTGATCTTGTATTGGTAATATAATCTTGGTACCGTTCATTGAAATTATGTGAGAAACATGTGTAATTGAAGTAGAACTGTTAGGAGCTAATCTGTAATTAACGTTCATTAAATACGATGAATAATGCTAATCAACAGTTATGTAGATGCTTCAGAAAGTTGTGGGGGATCCAATCAATAGGGTAACTTATCTGTCTATTTCTTCAATGCTGGCTCTTTGGCTTGAAGCCAGGAATTCTGTATTAATGGTAAGACGTCATTTATGATGTATCTATATTGTTTAGTTTAGTCACTATATATTTAGAGAGAATTTTATTTCAGATTTGAATTTTCCCTTTAGTTTTATACAGCGTAGATAATTCAAATACCAGTAATGTAATGGTATATAATCAACCCTCATTACTTCGCTTACAAAAATGCAAAAACAGGCGGTGAGCTGACAGAAACATTAGCACGCCGGGCGAATTGCTTAGCGGTATTTCGACTATCTTTACGTTCTGAGTTCAAATTCCGCCGAGGTTGACTTTGCCTTTCATCCTTTCGGGGCCGATAAATTAAGTACCAGTTGCGTACTGGGGTCGATCTAATCGACTAGCCCCTTCCCCAAAAATCTCGGGGCTTGTGCCTAGAGTAGAAATGAATAATACAAAAATGCAAAAGTGCAAAAGTGCAAAAATAGGCGCAGACGTGGCTGTGTGGCAAGTTTGCTTCCCAGCTACATGATTCCGGGGTTCAGTTCCACTAATCTACCCCCGGGCCAATCAAAGCGTTGTGAGTGGATTTAGTAGACGGAAACTGAAAGTCTGTCGTATTAATATGTGTATGTGTGTGTGTGTATGTGCGCGTAAGTGTGTGTCTGTGTTTGTGTGTATGTGTGCGTGTGCATATATATGGGTGCGTAGGTGCATGTGCATGTGTGTATGCGTGTGTGTGTGTGTGCGTGTGCGTATGTGTGTGTGAGTGTGATTGTGTGTGTATCCGTGTGTGCATGTCTTTATGTTTCTGTTTTTACACTTATACCACTTGACAGTTGGCGTTGGCTTACGTCCCCGTATCTTATGCGGTTCAGCAAAACAGACCGAGAGAATAAGTACCTGACTTAAGTACAGGGTCAATTTGCCCGACTAAACATCTCGTGCCGGTGCCCCAGCATGGCCGTACTCCAAAGACTAAAACAAATAAATGATAAATGATAAAAGATATCGTTGTTATCTCCCTTACTTAATTCCCAATCTTTATTTTCGTAGGTCGTCTGTTTCTTTCTTACTCTATAACCCATCCTTTGTCGTACACTTCAGCTAATATTCCCCGTTACATAGGTGGACTGAAGATTAACAAAATCACCAGATTCCTGAGCAGATGAGCAGATGAGCAGATTCAGCAGACCATAACTAATGTATTGTGTCCATCACTCGATCAGAATATCTACAGCAGTCAACTCGATGCGTCGCAACGATTAGTTACGTGTCTATAGATTCGGTCATAAATCTTGCAGATATCAATTTTGTCTTTTATCCTTCCGGAGTGGGACGTTAACAATAAACTTCTATGGCGCAGAGGAAGATAAATTTAAGTAATAATTGAGAACTGGGTGTCACCCGATACCTTCAATATTGCTGACCTAGTACCAAAATTAGAAATTATCATTGTGCTTCAGAATAAAGACAAGTTAATGTAGTCTTTACTTAAGGCGGCGAGCTGGCAGAATCGTTACCTCACCGGGCAAAATGCTTAGCGACATTTAATACATCTTTACGTTCAGAGATCAAATTCTGTCATGTTCAACTTTGCCTTTCACGCTTTCGGGTTTGATATAACCGACTTAACCCTTCCCTCGAAATTACAGGCCTTGTGCTACAAATTGGAATCAATATACACTTTAATTCAGCAATTTCACGTGAAGGATCCAACTGTTCGATCTTCAAAGTAAATATCAATAACAGCGTGTCGTTTACAGATATTTGTGAAAGCTTCTCAATCAAATAAATGAATCAATGAAACATAAGCCTTTTTTTATACCTTGTTTTGTTTAATTTTTAGTTGTTTCATGCGATTTTTTTTCCAGCTCCAATGTATGAGGCGACAGAATGTCTCAATATTCTAGAGTGCAACAGATGTTTCTAGTTCTGTTAAGTAAAACCCTTGCAAATCTACAAAACTAGAATCTACAGACGGTGGACGTATTCAAATATTTCTAAACCGAATTCATTAGACAATTGCTAATATAATATAAGACCGTTCGTTTGGATTCCGTCTCTGATATATATATATATATATATATATAGAGAGAGAGAGAGAGAGAGATAGATAGATAGATAGATAGATAGATAGATAGATAGAT
>NC_068992.1:57151978-57153034 GCF_001194135.2 Octopus bimaculoides
ATATATATATATATATATATATATACATATATATATATATATATAAATTTATATTTATATGTATGTGTATTTATATATATGTATACATGTGCATATATATATATATATGTGTGTGTGTGTGTGAGTGCATGTACATGTGTATATATACATGTATGGTTATTTGTATATGTATGTGTATGTATGTATGTATGTATGCATGTATGTATGTATGCATGTATGTATGTATGTATGTATAAATTCATATCTAGACAGAGGGCTCCTTGAAAATTACTGTCACCTATTTGTATGTCTATCGAAATGCTTAATATTCTTTTGTGTACCCTCTACATACGTCAGCCTTAGAATTCTACCTTTTCACATACATACCTACCTACCTACTTACATACATACATACATACATACATACATACAAATATTCGTATATCTATTTATACACAGATACACAAATGCACACTCACACACACACCACTTATATGTGTGTGTTTTTGCTTTTATGATGCTATATGTGTGTGTGTGAGAGAGAGAGAGAGAGAGAGAGAGGAGAGAAAAGGTGAGAGTATGCTTGGCGTATTTCTATATATTTGTATTCTTTATACAGTTATACGCTATATTTTCGTTTGTTATGGTATTAATAGTATATATAATGGGGCGCTGATGGGCGATAGATATATGATTGTAAAGAAGAGAAACTTGAATAGGAGTAATTGCCCCATATTATCTACGTCAGCCTCATTTTCAACTGTATTTCAATATATTCTTCCCTGACATCCAGGCCATCTTTCTTAAATATAAGTAGAGGACTGTAGACAGATAATTCATCAAAAAATATTAAAAGTATAATGAATTTTGTCGTTGATTTGAAGCATTTTCTAATTCACTCACCTATTTTTCATACACACATTCAAATGCATAGAAGCACATACACAGACGTCCGCACAAATATACATATACATACATACATATATACACACACATATATATATGTAATAATATATATGCGTATGTATTTATATAAACATACATTGATATATATATATATATATATATATATATATA
>NC_068992.1:57153337-57154460 GCF_001194135.2 Octopus bimaculoides
ATATATGTACGTATATATACATATATATATGTATGTATGTGTGTATATATGTATTTTTATATATATAGAGAGAGAGAGGTTGGAGAGAGAAGGGGAGAGAGACAAATAGGTAAATACTTCCAAACAAAATCTTGTTATATAGAATGAACTTAGATAACGTATGCGTGATTATCTGTCTGTCTATCAATCTATCTATCTATCTATCTATCTATCTATCTATCTATCTATCTATCTATCTATATATCTATGTATCTGAGAATTCCATTTGATCCGATCAACGGAACAGCTTGCACGTGAAATTAACGTGCAAGGGACTGAACACTCCATATAGATACGTGTACTCATAACGTAGTTCACTAGAGACATCAGCGTGACACAGAATGTTACGAGGGCGTAAACACACCACCATCGGTTGTCAAGCGATGTTGGGGGGACAAACACAGACACACAAACACACACATATGCATATATGGGTACAGGACGTCACCAATGGTGCAAATGAAATGAAATACGTAAACAACGAGAAAAAATGGTATCACAGGACAAGTAAACACAGATAAAAGACCCTTCATCAGTTGCCGGCTGTCTATCTACCCCTCATTTCGAGCATTCAACAACAATATATGCCTTTAAAGACAGTTGCTCCCATAAATTCTAAAATAAAATTTAAGATTTATGAAGAGTCAAAGTTGGGAACAAAGACATGACAGTGGAGACATACAAGAAAACCGAAAGAAAACAAAACCAGAACGAAAGGAAAATATTGACCGCTAGGAGAAACATTTTTTTAAAGAGAACACATAAAAGAGAATGAAAAACACGTCCATTTTTTTAAACGTCCGTGAGGGAAAGAAAGATGGACGATGGTCACGAGAAAAAGAGAAAGAAGTTGAGAGAGATACAGATAGAAAACCGTGAAAGAGGGAGGGAAAGAAAAGGAATTAGAGAAGGATGGAGGAAGAAAACAGTATAGAGTAGAGAGTTGCATCAAAAAGGTAAAGATAAACGTGCTTGGAATTGGATGTGTCGCTTTCAATTAAATAATAATTAAATAATAATTAAATAATAAATAACAAATAATATATAATATATAATATAATATAATATAATATAATATTATATA
>NC_068992.1:57155981-57156873 GCF_001194135.2 Octopus bimaculoides
TATATATATGTGTTTGTATGTATGTATGTATGTATGTATGTACGTATGTATGTATGTATGTATGTATGTATGTATGTATGTATGTATGTATACAATGAAAAGAAGTGGTCAAGGGAAATACTTTAATACATCATTAATTATAAGTTATAAATGTTTCCGTACAACCTTCATTTGCTATGTCAGTTTATGCGAAAATTCTAAAACAAAAATTACGTAATATTTTCAGTGTTAGTCATTGGAGAGGCACTTCCTCAGACTCAAAGTCGAGTTATTACGTTATGCGTCTATCCGAGCTTGTTGTTAGGATCGACAAGCTCTGATAGACGCACAATGTAATAGCATGACTTTGATGCAAGTCTGAGGGAGTGCCTTTCCAATGCCTAAAACTGCAAATATTACGTAATTTCTCTTTTAGAATTTTCGGGTAAATTGACGTTGCAAATGGAGGCGGTACGGAAACATTTGTAAGCTATAATTAAAGATATGTTAAAGAATTTTCTTTGTATTTTTCTTTTCATTGGATTATTTACTCTTCGCCAAACCACATGACAGTATAATCATCATGAAACTTGGATTTTCTATACCAGACTGGGATTTTTTCTTCCGTCTTCCTTTTCTCTTTGACTTTTCTGTCTCCCGTTTCTGAAGAAGAGCTTTGCTCGAAACGTAAAACACCCTTTCTTTCCTTCCCTGAGCGTCTGTTAATACTTTGCATGTACCACGTCTTCGCGTTGTTGTTTCTTTCTTGTATTTTTCTTTTCATTGGATTATTTACTCTTCGCCAAACCACATGACAGTATAATCATCATGAAACTTGGATTTTCTATACCAGACTGGGATTTTTTCTTCCGTCTTCCTTTTCTCTTTGACTTTTCTGTCTCCCGTTTCTGAA
>NC_068992.1:57156943-57160570 GCF_001194135.2 Octopus bimaculoides
ATATATACAGTCGATTAAATCGACCACAATACTTGACTGGTATTTATTTTATTCATCACGGAAGGAAGAAAGGCAAAGATAACTTTACTGGTCAATTATTGCAAAAGTATTTACATTAAGACAACTTTTTTAAAACCTTCAAATAGATTCCAAATTATGCATTAAAAACTTTACCTTTTCGACTGTTATCTTTTTTCCTTTTTTCATTTGTGATTCAACATTAAAAACTTCAGTGTCCAATATTTCATCTCAATTTCTAGTTGTTGTCATCCATTATGAGTATAATAACTCACAGCTCCTCCTCCTCCTCTTTCAACTGTTATACACGCATAAACAAAAAAAAATCTACCGGAAAATATCAGCGAAGTTGCTAAACAATATGGCGCTTTGAGAGTCATTTGACTGCACGCAGTTTTTGCGGCATAGACTGCATAAGATTTATATATCTAAGTAAATACTTTCAATATTGATTTTCAAATGGATATATTGTTATTAGATTTCTTTTTTAAAAAAGTATCTATTATCTTTATAATCCAATTTTATTCAGAGATATTATAAAGGGTTATAAATTATCTTAGGTATTACTGAGTCAGGCTACTTAATTAAAAATAAATAAATAAAATGAAAATATAAATTCAATTCCAATGTAGTTTGGTGAAATACTTTTCAGAGATTAAGTTCTTACACGTTGCGGTCAAATTTCCATTAATGTATTTTATCGCCCCTTATGTTTATAATAAACGGAATTTTCCGTTATAATTTAAGTGGGAAATCTTTATTCATTTTTGTATTGTCTTGCGATATTAAAATAAACAACAACCACTATGACAACGAAAACAACGAAGACAGCAAAAACAACAACAGCAACAACAATAACCTCAACGATAACAACAATAACAAAAATAACAACATCAACAACAACAGCAACAATAATAATAATAATAATGATTTCATTTATTAATGATAATAATAAATGTGCTTGATTGTTGACTATATTAAGAAGGCGGATGTAAAATATGGTGTGCTCAAGTTATAAAAACAAATGGGATTAAAGTTTGGTCTGCTGAAGATAAAAAATAATCAATATTACTGTTGGAAATAATTGAAAACACCGCAAGCTAATAATAATAATAATAATAATATTAATAATAATAATAATAATAATAATAATAATAATAATAATAATAACAATAATAATAATAACAATAATAATAATAATAATAATAATAATAATAATAAGAAGAAGAAGAAGAAGAAGAAGAAGAAGAAGAAGAAGAAGAAGAAGAAGAAGAAGAAGAAGAAGAAGAAGAAGAATGATAATAATAATAATAATAATAATAATAATAATAATAATAATAATAAGTTCACTGTTGTTTTACCATATTTTTTTTTTATTTTTTAGCTGACTTTATGATGATGGAAATAATCTGTTAACACTTCAAGAATCACAGTACCAAGATGAAAAGTTTGGAAAGATCATTCGATTTTATTACCTGTCTCTTAATATGATTAATTTGTTACCAACAACATTTGCATATTTGTGGAAAATTGATAGGTTTTAGCTGGTGTACTTTTTTTTTTACTTTGTTAGTAAAAATGCAGCCATATTTATCGCAAGGAATAATCATCATCAACTATATCGACCTCCAAGTATATTTCTCTGCATATTATCAGACTAAACCGTGAAATTTACCCCTATAATACTAGTTCTAATGTATTTATAACATTGAAACATATGTATATAGATAGATAGATAGATATATATATAGATAGATAGACAGACAGACAGACAGACAGACAGGCAGACAGGCAGACAGACAAGCAGACAGACAGACAGACACATACATACATACATACATACATACACGCACACATACATACATACATACATACATACATACACGCACACATACATACATACATACATACATACATACGTGAAGGTGCATGGCTCAGTGGTTAGAGCGTTGAGCTTACGATCGTGAGGTTGTGAGTTCGATTCTCGGAACGGACTGCGTGTTGTGTCCTTGGGCAAGACACTTTATTTCACGTTGCTCCAGTTCACTCAGCTGTAGAAATGAGTTGCGACTTCATTGGTGCCAAGTTCTATCGGATTTTGCCTTTCTCTTGGATCACATCAGTGATGTGGACAAGGGAGGCTGGTATAGATGGGAGAATGCTTATCTTCCATAAACAACCTTGCCCAGACTTGTGCCTCGGAGGTTTATTTTCTAAGTGCAATCCCATGGCCATTCATGACCGAATGGGTCACACACATACATACATGCACACATATAGTTCTATATTTAAGAGATGAGGAATTATGTACATTATTCACATTATCTATCTATCTATCTATCTATCTATCTATCTTTTTCTTTTCTTTTCTTCCCGCGATCCCTTTTGAACGAAATCCCCACCTTTTTTTTCCGCGATCCCTTTTGATCGAAATTATCCCCCCCCCCTCCAAGAAAAGCTCTACTTTGTAATTTGTCCATTTTCTGTATTTAGCCCTGTGTGGCTATAATAGAAAGATATCTATCTAATATATATATATATACTCCCAGAACCATGCTAACAGCTTAGGGGTGAAATTTAGGATTTCTCGGTTTTTTGTGAATCGATTTTGATAAAATTTTCCCAGCTGGTTTGCACACTATGGCAATACCATTGTTATGTTTTAATTATCCTGTGTAACATCCTTTCTTTTTTATTTCAAAGTTTTCAGTTTGAATATGTGTTTAACAGAAAACTATAATAATATTATAACATTTATTCACATAATTAATTATGTAGCCAAATGAGCGCCATTTTCACAGATGAATTCAAAAATCCTATTAGACATGGAATCTGTCAATTTCTTAATAGTAGCAGGCTGGACTCCTTCTACTACACCTTTGATGGTCACCCATAAGACATCTTTCGACGTTAATTGGCGTCCATCGGCATAAACATCTTGTTTAATGATGGACCACAGACTTTCGATGGGGTCGGGATCCGGAGATGCTAGTGGTCACACCATCAACCTTTCACCTTGCATGGCGCAAGACCCCAGGAATGTTTGGATGTTCCTAGCAGAGTGAGAGGGAGCACTTGCATGGATGAATATGAGATTCCTTAGAAGTGACGGCAGTATGTCATCTAGCCATGGATACAAGACCTCCTTCAAGAGACTGCAGTAGGCGGCTGTGGTCACTTTAACCTCTTCAGACACCCTGTCTGGGGCAACAAGTCTATCCCCGATGATACCAGCCTGCAACATGACCCCTCCACACTGTTGTTGGCATCGTAAACGTTGGTGACGCTCATCTCCAAAATAAACACAAGCATTTGCCCAACCATCAGGTTCATCAAGGGTCTTCAAGTTCATCAAGGGTCGCGTGATTCACCCGAACACTGAAAAATCTGAAATAAAAAAGAACGGACATTACACAGAATAGCAAAAACATAACAATGGTGTTGCCATAGTGTGCAAAACCAGCAGGGAAACGTTTTATCAAAATCGATTCACAGAAAACCGAGAAATCCTAAATTTCACTCCTAACCTATTAGCATGGTTCTAGATGTGTGTGTATATATATGTGTGTGTGTGTGTGTGTGTGTGTGTGTGTGTGTGTGTGTGTGTGT
>NC_068992.1:57161788-57163475 GCF_001194135.2 Octopus bimaculoides
TATATATATATATATATATATATATATATGTATGTATATATATATACATGTATGTATATATATATAGAGAGAGAGACACACACACACACGTACACACACAGCATATACATACGTAAGTATACGACTTATACACGGCCACACATAGGTAAATTTATTCATACTCACTCATATAAATATCATTTATATACACAGTTCCATAGCACATATATGAACTAACGTACATTAACCCACACATATACACACACTCACACACGCACACTCACATACACACACGCACACACGCATAAAACACGTTCAAACCTGATGAATAAAAATTATCATAGAATTGAGCACAACATTCATTATTACTTTTGCTGTTATTATTAATATTGTTGTAGTTGTTAACAATAACAATAATAATAATAATAATAATAATAATAATGATAATAATAATAATAATAATAATAATAATAATAATAATAATATCATTGCTACAGCTGCCGTTGTTGTGTTATGTTTGTTGCTGTTGTTATTACTACTATTATTCTTCCCATTGTTATATTCGATTTAGTTTTTGCGTACGATTTATCTTCGTTAAATAAATTATTCAAGTTACCGTTTTAAATATTTTTGGAAGAAAATCTTTCTGGCAATAAGTTCAAACGTTTTATGAAGTTTTCTGTTATCGTCATCATCGTCGTCGTCAAAATTGTCATCATCGTTGTCGTCAAAACTGTCGTCATCATCATCCTCCTCCTGCTGCTCGTCATCAGCATCATCATCATCATCATCATCATCGTCATTATCATCGTCATCATCATCGTCATTATCGTGGTCATCACCATCACAATCATCATCATCACCGCCACCACCACCACCATCATCATTATCCCCATCTTCTTCATCTTCCTCACCTTCCTCCTCATCGTCATCGTCACCACCATTATTATCATCATCATTATTATTATTATTATTATTATTATTATTATTATTATTATTATTATTATTATCATTATTATTATTATTATTATTATTATTATTATTACTATTGGTATTATTATTATTATTCTTACCAATAGACACTAGAAGAAACTTGTTCTTAATTATAGTTTATATTCTTTTTCTTTTCTACATGACTTGGTTGACATTTTCCACATAATTATCTCTAATCAATTTTTATGGCAGCCCATTCACAGAGGAATATTTCCTATCTATGCTTTGTGCTGCAGTAATTCTTTTGAAACTTCTCCAAAACTTCAAAGCACCATAGAAGTCTGTTTTAGAAGGATGCGATTACAGAAAACTTGCGTACAGAACGTCATTACTTTCAGTCGCGACAAATTTAATATTTCACTAAAAGCTATCGTATAATTGCTTTTTTTTAAGGTAATTATTATAAATCGTTCGTCTGAAATTATTTCTGTTTGGATTCCAACAGATATTGTTTGAGGGAAAAAGAAATCTTAAAACATTTACTTCCTAAATGTTATTGGCTTCATGGAAAAGTACAAGAGAACTAGACAGAATCGATGTCATTTACATATTGGTCATAAACTGACATTTTGGAATGAAACATAGATTAGCCACACATATGTAGAAATCCAGTGGCATAAGCTCGCCTACGTACATAAATACATGCCCATAAATACACATGTAAATATGAATACATGCATATACATGTGTATACATGTGTATATATATGTATATA
>NC_068992.1:57163505-57168267 GCF_001194135.2 Octopus bimaculoides
ATATATATATATTTGTTTGTTTTGCAAGATTTTTGATGTGAAATCGTGTGTTGAAACAGATGTTGTTGTACTTGGGGATGGTCATATTGCCAGTTTAGCCAATAAAAACACACGCACTGTATATTTGGTGTTAATTTGCTTCAGCTTTATATTACATTACATTACATTAATCCTATTTCGGCCAGAGTTCTTTCGTCACACTTCTGTGACCTCATCAGTGGTCCTTTGCTTTCTTCTTTCTTATGTGTGTCCCACCTTGCTAACTATCAACCATTTTGACAAAATGGGTATAGGGAACTTCCTTGAAAGCTTAGTCGGAAAAATCGACCCCAACACTTTTTTTTTTCGTTTTTTTTTGTCTAAGTCTGGTACTTATTCTATAGGTTTCATTTTTGTCTAATTACCAATATCTTACTTGTGCACAGCGTATATCAGAAAAAACTTAAATAAATTTCGTTATTATAAGGCCTGTTCCCATATTTTCTGAGGAGCTGTTAGAAGCTGTGAAACCGCCCGTCAAGATATTTCGCACACCACACCATACATTATATTTAATGTTCACATTTTGATTAAATCCACAGTGAGGCTTTGTAATACTTAAATTTATTTCAGTTTTGATTTACTCTGCGCCGTGCATAAATAGATATTATTTAATTAATGATGGTCCATCGAATGCTCAAATATACAATTTAGACTATTCATCACGGTGCTAGCCAAATTTATGATTGCTTTGTATGAAACTGACTTATAGTGCCTGCAAAGAAAGCCACGTAAGCCTATTCTGAGGAGCGGTTAACGATTCGTGATGCAGTCTGTTAGGAAATTTCCTCCTACTTTTAATCCGTGCAAAAACTTAAAAAGTATAAAGCCTCACTGTAGGTGAAATTAAAATGTAAGTATATTTTTGTAACTATTGTAATGTGTAAAAAATATGAACAGACTACAATAGTGCACCGAGTGTGTATTCACATTTTTATTTAATCTATTATGGGGCTTTATAATAAAATTTCAGCTCCGATTTGTGTAGTGCATAGACAACCTTTAATACACACACATACACACACACGCACACACACACACACACACACACACAAACACATATATGCATACATACACGTACACACACAAACACACATATGTACACATACACGTACCCAAATGCAAGCACTGATATATATATGTAAAAGCCGCTTTCCCTCTTTCTGGCTCTCTCTCATTCCTTCTATTACTATCTCTCTCAATCTATGTATCTCTCGGTGTGTTTGAGTGTGCGTGAGAGAGAGAGTGTGTGTGTGTGTGTTTGTGTAAGTGTGTGTGAGTGAGTGTATGTGTGTGTGTTTGAGTGAGTGTGTGTTTGTGTTTCTATAAGTGTGTGTGTGTGCGTGTGTGTGTGTTTATAAATGGAATCCGTTATCCGTAATTGCATCATACCTTCTGCTGTTGGTTTTGTTCGTTCAGCTTAGAATCCAATCTATTATCAACGTAATTGTATACAGTGAAACAAAAATCAGTTAATAATAAATAAATTTAATTGAACTACATCGAAACACCGTTTTCGGAGAATAAATATGAAATATAATATAATTGGAAGAGACAGAAACTTTTATATGCGTTCTAATATAATTTATCGTTTGTTTTCGAAATTGATACCCTGTTATATTCCTCTTCGTTTTTTCCTCTTTTTGTCTTTGCGGCATTTTTTGTCGTGTGTTTTTATACTAGCACATGTTTTTTGTACATTTTGCATAAAGAAAATGTTAAAATAATATAAAAATTATGCATTCTTCGGCAATAGAATGTTATTCGGACATTTTTAGAATTCGTTTATATTTATTATACTTTTTTTTATAAGTTGTAGTATCTTAAGACATTCTAAATAACCAAATAACCAAAACTTCTGCTTCATATAATTCATAAGCATGTGTTTGTTCTCTCATCAATCATTAAGAAAATACGCTTTTCAAATTTTTTTTTATTTTCATATTTTATCATTTATTTTTTTATTTATCTATTTATTTATGTTTATTTTTGCATTATGTATTACACCGCTTTTGATGAGTTACTTTTATCATGTCTTCACTTTCTAATCTTTGATATTATTATTATTATCATTATTATTATTATTATTATTATTATTATTATTATTATTATTATTATTATTATTATTATCGTTATTCTTTCTCTTGTTGCTATTATTATTGTTACTATTATTTTTATTATTTATAAAATAATCTTTTTTTATTTATAAAAAACAAGAAAATTAGTAGTAGTAGTAGTAGTAGTAGTAGTAGTAGTAGTAGTAGTAGTAGTAGTAGTAGAGTTATTCATAAAACAAATTTTTGGTTTCTAAAAGCACATATAATAATAACAATAATAATAATAATAATAATAATAATAATAATAATAATAATAATAATAATAATAATGATAACAACAACAACAACAACAACAACAACAACAAAATGATGTATTTTATATAAGATTTACAATATACTTTAGAACAGGAATAACTTTTGTGAACATATTCGTCTATAGATTATCATTGCAAGACATCTGACCGATCTCTTTGAAACCTTAAATGCTATATTCAAAGACCCACAAGCTACAAATCGACATACGTATCATTAATTATAATCATCCTTCGAAATTAATACTTGTCATACATTAGCTAATACAAATTTCCATTCCTTCATACAAATTTCATGCAATTTCTTATTATGCAATTTATCATGTCACAGTAATTAGAAAAGAACATTTGTAGTTATCCAACATGTCAATATTTCCTTGCTTTTATGGCGGAAATTAGTATTGACTTCTTCAGATTCAATTCAATTCAATGCAGTAATAATAAATTGCATTGTCACTATACTAGCAGCGAAAATTTCATTGTAGCCCGAGTTGCAATATTGATTCATTGACAATATTGAAGCGAAACAGATGTAACGAGTGATAATGATTTCTTTGTTGAATAATGATGATTTATACGATAGTAAATACAGTGGGGAATAGCAAAATAGCAAGCATTAAATTATTATGCTACACGTACAATAATATATCATAGTGGAAATGATTAGTGAGTTACAAAAACCACGCTATAGATTTGAGAGTTAGGAACAGAACAGTAGAATAACTGGCCTTAAGCAGATAGCGTATCATATCGTTCTCGCTGTGATTTGAACTCGCAGCATATATAATGTAAATAGATATATAGATATATGTGTGTGTGTGTCTGTGTGTATGTGTAAAATATAATATCCGTACATACGTGTTTCCAACCACATAGCCCCGAGTTCAGTCCCCCTGCAGGGCACCTTGAGCAAGTGTCTTCTACAAAAGCCTCAGGCCGACTAAAGCCTTGTGATGGGATTTAGTAGACGGAAACTGAAAGAAGCCGATCGTAGATATATATATATGTGTGTGCGTGTGTATGTGTTCGTGTTTGTGTTTGTGTCTGTGTTTTTCCCCCACCACCGCTTGACAACCGGTGTTTGTGCTTTTACGACCACGTAACTTAGCGCTTCGGCAAAAAGATTGCTATAGAATAGGTACTAGGTTTGAAACAATATATCCTGAGGTTGATTTGTTGTACTAAAACCCTTTAAGGCGATGCCCCAGCATGGCCTAAGTCAAATGGCCTCAGTAAGTAAAAGATAAAAAATGAATACATACATATATGTGTGCGCGTGTGTTTGTGCGTGTGTTTGTGCGTGTGTGTGTATGTGTGTGTGTGTGTGTGTGTGTATGTATGTATGTATGTATGCATGTATGTATGTATGCATACTCCAGTATTGAACAGTGAGAATGTATGCTCGATACCGAGTTGGTGGATGTATATTCTTTATTTGTGGGTTGACAAAGTTGCCATTGGTTTCATGCCGAGAGGTTTTTCACAATTATCAAACCTGTCACATGGAACGTTGGCATTCGTCTCCACTTTGAATGGAGCATCATCGTTATCAACGCTGGGGACGTGTACCAACGTCCTATATGACATGTTTGATAATTGTTGAAAAATCTTTCTTCGTCATGAAGCCAACAGTAGCCTTTATAACCCATCGATAATTCATAGATACATTGCGAAGTTGCTGCTTGTTTTGGGTTGTGATTTTTTTTTTCTTTTGTGTTTTTTTTTCAGGTGCGAAGTAGTGAGGAAGAGATAACCTATCTTTGAAAATACTTTTTTGACAGGTATAAAACGAGAAAAAATAAATGTTAACCCAACACTGCAAAAAAGCACATACAATATAGTTACAGGTGACATTAAGACGTTAGCCTCTGAACTGTGAAAATTTTGTCCATAAAGAGAGAAAGAAAAAAAAACAGGAGGAAACAGTTCTAATTAGAATCCAATTAAATCTGTAACTCTTAATCAGTGACTCACATTTTCCACGTGACTTAGTCACGAATTTCTGAAAATGCTTGACGTTATATGCAATCATCTATCAGTTAAACAGATAACATGTTTGTTTAAGCTGTCAGAAGCAGAGAAGAAAATGAAAATCCAAAATAACAAGAGTTATTTCAGTGAAAACTGAATTAAATGCCCAAACAATCTGGTTATGATACGGGAAGAGGAGATGGTGGTGGTGGTGTAGTAGTGGGGACAGTGATGGCGATGGTGGAGGTTGGGGGACTTTCTAATATTGTAGAATTGTGCTCTGGAGTGGAGAAATATGAATTAGAATAATCAATATAGTAGTAATAGTAATAGTAGTAGTAGTAGTAGTAGTAGTAGTAGTAGTAGTAGTAGTAGTAGTAGTAG
>NC_068992.1:57170299-57171636 GCF_001194135.2 Octopus bimaculoides
TGCATGTAAATATGTATACGTATATACACACACACACGAATAAGTATGTGAAAAATAGGGGGAAATGGGAGAGAGAGAGCAGTATTGTGATCGATATTTCTCGATATAAACGTGTGAAACCATTAGCAGAAAGTTCAATTTCATTCTATTATCTCCAAATATATTACGATGTGAGAGATACCTCATGTCAGACATTATTGAATCGTGGGCATATTGAAGATAATTAAGAAGCAACGTCTAGATATGCATCTATACGTACAAACATACACTACCCCTCACTCCAATCACATCATACAGACATATATATATATATATATATATATATATGCATGCTCGCACACAAAATAGGTGAAAGAGCTCAATAACATTAAGGGAATTATTGTAATATACTGTTTGGTAAATTAAAGAGACAAAAACAAGTGTTATAATCTATTACAATATTTTATTCGAATACATTGCATCTTTTTGGCTTACATAAGACCGGTTAGGGAATATTCATCTGAAAATTGTTATGGTGGTTGGAGTTTATATCGTTGAATGTTGCAAGAGTTCGGACTCTACCACGAATAAACAAGGAAAGACAATTTATTATAAGATAAACCTAGCTTTATATAAGCTGCCAACAACGACCAAGTTTACAGTACGAGAGCAAATTTACAATTTTGATAGTAGATATGAATGAAGCTTAATTAACGATGAAATAAGAAAACATCTCTAAAAACGCGCACGGGTGCAAATTTCCGTGAGTTTTATGAAATGTGTATGATTTTCTAATTCTTCAAATTTGAAAGTTCAAAATACGTACTCCCAACACGAACACTGAAGAGCTTAAAGTAAAAGGAAAATATTTATCCACAAACATTAGATCAAAAACATTCGAAGATAGGTCAGAAAGAGAGGGAGATGGAGAGAGAGAAAGAGGCAAAAGGTGCCAACACATTTTATGGAAATATATTTGTATGTGTGTGTTTATGTGAATGTGTATGTATAATGTAATTAAGTGAAATATTATATAGTTAGATAGAATAGTAGACAGGGAAATGAATAAATAGACCGATGTGTATGTAGCTAAATAGACATGCATATACGTCCAAGTGTGTACATTTATTTACACTAACGAATGCACGTGTGTGAGCATGCATTTATGTGTGCGGGTATATATATATATATATATATATATAGAGAGAGAGAGAGAGAGAGAGAGAATAAGGAGTAAATGGAGAGATTTATGATCCATTAATGAGGTTTATTACCTTTACTTGATATATATATATATATATATATATACACACACACACGCGCGTAGATATATATGGTTGTATGTATGTATGTATATA
>NC_068992.1:57172100-57175421 GCF_001194135.2 Octopus bimaculoides
GAAAGTTATTGAGGACGTTGTATATTTGGATTCTGCTTATAGAAAAATATAGAAAAATATAGAAATATAGAAAAATATAGAAAAATATAGAAAAATATAGAAATATAGAAAAATATAGAAAAATATAGAAATATAGAAAAATATAGAAAAATATAGAAATATAGAAAAATATACAAAAATATACAAAAATATACAAAAATATAGAAAAATATAGACAAATATAGAAATATAGAAAAATATAGAAAACTATAGAAAAATATAGAAAAATATAGAAAAATATAGAAATATAGAAAAATATAGAAAAATATAGAAATATAGAAAAATATAGAAAAATATAGAAAAATATATTTGCAAATATTTTGGACTTTAATGAATGACATATCTGTATAGATTTGAAACTTTGATGAAACGTATACATGTGTGTGCGTGAGTGAGTGTGTGAATGTGCGGGTGTGTGTATGTATATCTGTGTGTGTGTTCGCGTGTGTTTTTGTAATGATTTTTGGACTTTGATGAATGCTGAAAAATGAAACTGTAAAGAAAACTTAATCTATATTTTATCAAAAAAAAAATTAGCATTTATTTTTGCGTAAATATATATGCACACACACACACACACACACACACACACACACACATATATATATATACATATATATGTATGTATGTATGTTTTATATATCTGTAGGTGTCTTGTAAAATCTAAAGAAATGAAGTAAATAGTTGTTTTTTTTCCGATGAATATTATTCTTTTTTTATATCTGAAATTTCATTACTTTTCATTACATTCATGAAATCATTAACTACACAAAAATAAAATGGGGTGAAAAAAAAATTGGTATCTAATCTTATTCAACTTGCATATTGTATATAATCATATCGGTCTATGCAGCTTACGCAACTCCTTCTCTTCTTCATCCCTCTCTATCTCTCTCTCTCTCCCTCTCTTTCACTCCTTCTTACTCTCTCTTTCTCTCTCGCATACATATACATATATATGAATGTATATATATGTACGGTAAGTATTATAATTTCTAGGTATTTATGCACAAGGTCGGGTATAAATACATGTGTATCTGTATGAGTCTGTGTGTGAATTAGTGTGTGTGTGTGTGTGTGTGTGTGTGTGTGTGTGTGTGTGTGTGTGTGTTTGTATGTGCGTGTGTGCGGGGTGTATCTGTGAATAATTGTTTGTTTGTGTATATGTGTGTGTGTGTGTTTGTGTGTGCGTACGCGTGTGTGCCTTTGTGTATGTGTGTGCGTGTGTGAGTGTGTGTGTGTATGATGCCTTATTCAGTAAAACTATCGATGTACAAATAACTTTGAATTTCTTTTTACAAAAATCTGATTTTGTTTTCGATAAGACTCATAACATATGCACAAATATATACATACATACATACATACATACATACATACATACATACATACATACATACATGACTGCTATACGAGTGTAGAAGATATCGCCAACATCATCGGCAGCTCCTTCCAAATGTCTGCGACATATTATCTGCCCCTGAGGTATGATATTGTTGCAGAGATTATTTGCAACACTATCCGCAGGAAGGTTTGCCCTGAAGTCTGCATCAAAGCAAGTCAGAAGCAGCATGTATTTACACCTTTAAAAACAAGGAACACTGGTGGAACATTCCAATAAAAGCAACAATTCGGTGTAAGCATAACACACCTGATATTGTTCTGTGGGACAAAGGCGGTGAGCTGGCAGAACCGTTAGCACGCCGGGCGAAATGCTCAGCGGTATATCGTCTGCTGTTATGTTCTGAGTTCAAATTCCGCCGAGGTCGACTTTGCCTTTCATCCTTTCGGGGTCCATAAAACAAGTACCAGTTACACAGTTATGGATGTATAGATATAGCATACATGTACATATATGTGTGTATAATATATATATATACATGTGCATACATTTATATATATATATATAAATATATGTATATATATATATATATATATATATATATATATATATATATATATATATATATATATATATATATATATACGAGTAAAAATAAATACAAAAAAAAGGGTTTTGTATGATCGTGTATAGAGGAATATATTATTTTATTTAAAAGAGTTCCAACTCTGTCTGTTTTTTATGTTTTTTATTTATATTCTTGTAAAATTTATGTGGGATATAGAATATGGAATGTATAATATATAATATAAAAAAAGATGGATGGTACAATGAAATGAAGTATTGAATGCCTTATTGAATATATGGAATATGTCTTATTGAATATATGAAATATTGAGTGTTCAATATAAAGGATTAAATATATAAATATATAAAGGCGAATACGTATTTTCTATACCTTGTGGTATATCATCATGGCCGGTATGACAGACTGTAACAGACTGTATATATATATGTAACAGACTGTATATATATATGTATATATACATATAAATGTATGTATATTTCTATTTTCTTAGTGATGTGTCGCACTTTAGTCTAATATACACTCTCATACTCAAAGATGTTCATTAGTGATCAGAACTTGCCTCAGGCGTTTCATATTGTAGCTTTTACAAGCTGCGATATTTCCTTTAAGTGTCAGAATTAAGATATACATATACGTACACACATACATCAAAAGGAAACCTTATATCAAATTTTACTTTTACTAAACGATCTATCACATTTACTTGTTCGGTGACACACACACAAACAAACATATACACACACAAGCATACAGATAGAGAGAGAGAGAGAGAGAGAGAGAGAGAGAGAGAGAGAGAGTGAGTGAGTGAGAGAGACAGAGGGACAGAGATAGATATTTATATTCATGTCGATATATATAGAGATAATTATAATAAGGGCAACTGCTGAGTAGCGTCAGATGCTAGAAGTTGACGCTAAATGGCTCTAAAACTAGCTTATCACATAGACATGGGCTGCAAGTGAGGGAAATGAACAAAAAGATTTGGTTTTAAATCGTTTTTGTAGATGCCCTTATTATAATTATCTAAATGCATACTGGCCTCTCTTCGCCACCAGTGTTATCCATGGGAAAGGGCAAGGTCGATACAGCTTGGCACCTGTCACGTCGCAACTGAGTGAACTGGAGCAACGTGTTAATAAACTGAATGCAAAGGACATTAAAATACTTTATACTGAGGGATTCGAACTCACAACCTCACGTTTTTAAGCTCGACGCTCTAACCACTGAGCCATGCGCCTTTACACTATGCGTATATGCTTATAATTAATATACTTTACAACACACACGCACACGCGTATATATATACATATATATATAATATATATATGTATATATATACGTGTATATATAT
>NC_068992.1:57175431-57176173 GCF_001194135.2 Octopus bimaculoides
GAACTGGAGCAACGTGTTAATAAACTGAATGCAAAGGACATTAAAATACTTTATACTGAGGGATTCGAACTCACAACCTCACGTTTTTAAGCTCGACGCTCTAACCACTGAGCCATGCGCCTTTACACTATGCGTATATGCTTATAATTAATATACTTTACAACACACACGCACACGCGTATATATATACATATATATATAATCTTTTATCGAGCCGACGAAAGCTTTGTGAGTAGATTTGGTATGCGGAAACTAAAAGAAGCCCGTCGCATATGTGTGTGTGGGCGTATGTTTATCAATAAGTGTGTGTTTTGTGTCAGTGTTTGTCTCCTCCACCGCTTGACGACCGGTATTGGTGCGTTAACGTCTCCGTAAGCTAGCGGTTCACCAAAAGAAATCGATAGGATGAGTACGTGGTTTTAACAAGCATAGGTACTAGGGTCGATTCATTCGAGTAAAATTCTTCAAGGCAGTGCCCCAGCATGGCCGCTGTCTAATGACTAAAACAACTGAAATAAGATCGAAAGAAAAGTAATACCTAAGTACATGCAAACTTTCAAGCATATATGCGTGCGTCATAACACGAACACATATAAAGTGTGTCTATGGAGGCGGGACAAAATGCATACGTATATATCTACCTGTTTGTATGTGTTCGCGTGTGCGAGTGTGGCTGAGTGTGTGTGTGTGTGTGTGTGTGTGTGTGTGTGTGTGTGTGTGTGTGTGTGTGTGTGTGTGTGTG
>NC_068992.1:57177432-57187496 GCF_001194135.2 Octopus bimaculoides
ATGCATATATAAAAAAGATTATTATTATTATTATTATTATTATTATTATTATTATTATCATCATTATTATTATTATTATTATTATTGTTGTTGTTGTTGTTGTTGTTGTTGTTGTTATTGTTATTATTATTATTATCATTATTATTATTATTATTATTATTATTATTATTATTATTATTATTATTATTAAGGCGGTGAGCTGGTAGAATCATTCGCCCGTCGGGTTAATATGCTTAGTAGTATTTCATCCGGGTCTTTACGTTTAGAGTTCAAATTCCGCTGATGTCAACTCTACTTTCCATGCTTTCGGGGTCGATAAAATAAATACCAGTTCACCGCTTGAGAACAGGTATTGGTTCGTCTATGTCTCCGACAGAATAAGTACTGTAGTCGATTTGTTCGATGAAACCTTCATAGCGGTTCCCCAGCATGACAGAAGTCGAATGAGCGAAACAAATGGAAAAAGAAATTATAACAAACTGCATGAAAGAAGTATTAAACAAGAGGAGCTTTGAGAAAAGCAATTTCTTCGTCAAGAGCTCACGAACGGCAGTCAACTGCATCTGGTATTCTTTTGCCATTCAAGCATCAGCACTGATTCCATTGGATGTGGACAAACAATTATTTGTAACAATCGAGAACCATTATGCAGCCAATGTATACATCACTGTCTCCCATTACACCGCAAATAACTGATTAATTTAAACAATAATTATTGCTTAGTAACCAACAGCACAAAACATAATAAAATACGTGCGGGATGAAGGCGATGGCATTGAACATGTCTAATTATCTATTTCTAACAAGCTGGAAGGAATATAACAAATTGAAATTCCATATGCTTTGGGCAATTTGCTTATAATTCCCATATCGAAATTGCAATGGCATTTTCTTTTTTGTATATCTTTCAATATTATTGCTGAATGAATAGGATTTCATTTTGATAAGCATATTACGTACAGCTTTTTCAAATCCATAAGACTCTTAAATATTAATAATGAAACTTACAATCTACATACACGAATAATAACATCATTGAAGCTAACATAAAGGCGCGTTACTCAGGTTTCTGTTTCCGACAGTTACTTTATTTGCTGAGCATAGCAGCCGGATACCTGTAAAATCTTCTTAAAATACAAGGCAGGATAATATAACCCAGGAAACAATTCTGCAACGTTGGATCCGTATGTGTGTGTGTGTGTGTTGGGTCATCCAATAAATAAATGTGGTTTTTGTATACTTCTTTTAAATTATCAAAATTATGATAAACTTCTTTTTTAATATAGAATATACTTTCTTTCATTTTCTACAATGATCTTCCATCTGTCTGGTAGACTTGCAAAGCCTCTCTTCCAAAATTCACTTGTCCGTGACGTAAAATGCTCCTCCAGTACTGTTTTGACCTCGTCTACGAAATTTTCCATGCAAATGATTTTAAAGACTTCAGAATAATCAGTTGGGGAAATATCTGGCGAACATGGTGAGTGAGGCATCGTTTCCCATTCAAACTGTTCCAGCCTTTCGAATGTCATCCTCGCTGTATGTGACCAAGCATTATATTGATGGAAGAACACCTTTCACCTTGAAACCAAAGATAGTCGCTTTTCTTCTAGCGCTAACTTAAGACGTCAGGCAGTTGAACTTCCATATCTTGTTAAGGTTTCTTTGAGAACCCCCTTAAAACCTTATTCATGGATTTTACATAATGGGTTTCCACGTCTTGAAGGAAGCTCTCTCCAACGTTCTTTTTATATTTCCAGAGGCATACACTACATCATCAGTGTTTCTGGCATTTGAACAGGGTTGGTGTCAAAGATCTCACTCCCTCTCTCGATCTCCTTCCTTCGTGCTATGAGGGCTATCAATTTTCTGGTCACTAACACGAAGTTTTGTGTTTGTGTGGTTCTTTGTTCGAGGAGTTTTTCTTCGCGTGGGTTATTGCAGTTGCGGTTGTAATGGTGGAGCTAGTTGTGATAACGGTAGGTGTGTTGACGATTGTGGTGTTGGAGAGGTCGGTGTTGTTGCAGGTGTGTCTGTGATTCATGTGGGTTTGTTTGAATGCTTTTTGGTGTGTGTTGGTGTGGAGCATATTTTGTTGTGGGGTTTTTAGGGGGAGCAGTTCCCCCTCCTCATTTTTACAGTATTATGCAAAGGTATCAATATCTATGGAATTTGAGTGAGACTCTATGTATGTATTGAGATTAGGGGAAACGGAGAGAGAGATGGAGAGAGTGAGAATTTAGTTGGGAAAGCCCCTAGATATTGTGTGTGTCCGTTATTATTATTCTTTCTGTTGTGGAAGGTGGTGGTGGTGGTGGTGGTGCATCTGCTGCTGGTGTTGTTGGTGTTGTTGGTGTTGCAGGTGTTGCTGTTGTTGCTGGTGTTAACGTTCGTCCAGCTGTTGCTGTTGTTGCTGTTCTTCTTGTTGATGTTGCCACTGTTGTGGCGGTTGGTGTCGTTTTTCTTGCTCGCTGATGGTTTAGTTGTGGCTTTTGAGAACCTGTTGTTGGCAGTAAAAGTATCTTATGGTTTCCTGTCTTCTGCTGAGAGCTCTCAAGTGGTCAGTCTCACCACACAGGTGGTGGTACCGTAGCCTTCTTCCCTCAATCGTAACATGCAAATTTTCCCTTTCTGGATGGCGAATAACGTCTGGGTCTTGTGGATCGTGTCTTGCTTAATGTGGAGTTGCACTAACACACTGATCCCAGACCATTTTTCACTACAATGCACGCTAAAATCCACCTCAGGTGGAATTCCTGAGACCTTCACTCTCGCCATCCTAAATATGATGGATGGAGAACATATTTTTCGTTTTGACAAGGAACCAAGGAAGGTTTGACATCCAGAGTTTCAGTCTTGAAGAACACTAAAATGCCCGCAGGTTGTTTAGCTCCCGATATGTGCTGAATGTCGGGCATTATTTCTTTCAGCGTTCCTTCCGCATCTGTCTGACTAGCTGTCTCCGGCCGATTTGTGTTTATCGAAACACGTTTATAAATTACAGTTTTTGAGTGTTTCTGCTGACACCTCGGAGGAAGATGGCATGGGTTTTTCGGCCTGATCAGTTTGGCTGCTGTCTTTTTCTAGGATATCTATCCTGTATAGTTCAATGTCTTGGAACTCACTATCAGAGCCACCTCTGACTTCCTCCTCCATGTCCCTGAGCGGGATGGACGTCGCTATGTTATTCTTTAAAATTATTTTTTTCAAAATCAAACTAAAAATTTTCTTTTCGAATTTGAACCTCCAAAGGGGCACAAAAAACAAGCAAGCAAACCAGACCTATGTAATGTTATAACAAAATAAACAATTAACAACTTTTGGAAACAAATTAAAATGATAAACTAATGAGCGAAAAGACAGGCGTCCTGTTAGTGTGAATAATAATAATTGTTATTATCACATATTTAATTGACCATACCCATAATATCTTTCGTTTTCTATTCTCTGCATCATTTTTGTCCGTATCCTATTAAAATATACGCAACGAAGCATTTCAATTAAAATAAATTTTATTGATTTTTTTTTTTTTAGAGTTATAAAGATAATGATAGAATATTAAATTTCCTATTACTTGGAGGATAATTTAAATTTGTTGTTATGTGTATAAATACATACATGTATGTATGCCTATATATATATATATATATATATATATATAATTCTTTGTAAGTGAGTTATATGAAATTATGTAGAAATACACTGTAAGCAGATTTTAGGAAATTATGTTGTAATTACTTGAATTAAAATTTAGCGAATATCTACCCTAATAAAGAAGCTTTCTAAGTTACTCATCCACAAAAATAATTGACTTGTTAAAAATGAATTAATATACTGAGTAATATAAATTTTCATATTTAAACGTCTACGACAATCGCAAGGTATCAGGGGAAGCAGAAGGAAGTAAGTGAAACCTGATGAATTAAATAACAATGAGACAGTTCAGTTCCTTATTAGTTGATCCAATCTGCTTAAGATATCTTCATTATCCTAATTTCATAAGTTTGCAAACAGTGACTCTCTCTCACTCCCATTCTTTCTCTCACACACACACACATACACACATACATTTTCTTTGCCATGGTCACTGATAGAACGTCTGTGATGTAGTGAGACGACCACACTCAACACACTTTGCTCCCAAGCATTTCAACACACGATTTCACATCAAGAATCTTGCAAAATAAAATACACAAACGTAACAAGATAAAAATATATTATTTACATTTGATGGATATTTGTCCTCATCTTGCTTCTTGTTAACACAACGTTTCGACTGATATACCCTCCAGCCTTCATCAGGTGTCTTGGGGAAATTTCGAACCTGGGTTCTCATTCCTAAGGTATTTTTCGATGTTGTTGTTGTTGTTATTATTATTACTATTATTATTATTATTATTATTATTATTCAGGTCACTGCCTGGAATCGAACTCGGAATATTGGAATAAGTAGCCCGCACTCTTAACCACTATGCTATATGCCGTGGGCAAATGTAAATAATGTAAATAATGTACATAATTCCTCATCTCTTAAATATAGAACTGTAAGATAAAAATAGTATTGCTGCAATAGATAAATCCTCAGGGGATATTTGCAATCTAACTAATAAGTAATAGATATTAATACATTAGGTAGACAAGTAATAATCTACGTCTTTAAGCTAATATACTAAAGTATTAGTAATCCAAAGAGACATGATTATACCATTCTAAACCATGACATTTATCAAATAAATATAGCGGCTTCAAATTGTTGCGCAATGCCAGCCAGTTCGGGGAAGAAGGTAAGTTAATTTCATCGACCCCAGTATACAACTGGTACTTATTTTATCGACCCCCAAAAGATCAAAGGCAAAATCGGTCTCAGTAGAATTTGAACTCAGAACGTTAAGACGGATGAAATGGCGCTAAGCATTTAGTCCGGCGTGCTAACGTTTCTGCCAGCTCGCTGCTTTTATCAAATAAATATATCGGCTTCAAATTGTGGCACAAAGCCAGCAAGTTCTGGAAAGGGGGTAAGTTGATTTCATCGACCCCAGTACTCAACTGGTACTTATTTTATCGACCTCCACTCTTGAAAGATCAAAGGCAGAGTCGGTCTCGGCAGAATTTGAACTCAGAACGTAAAGACGGACGAAGTGGCGCTTAGCATTTTCGCCGGCGTGCTTAACCATTCTACCAGCTCACCGCTTTTTATCAAATAAATATACTACGAGCCAGTTAGATAGCCTCTGTTCTTATGTTCAGTGTGCAAGAAATGGCACCCAAATATCCCTCAAATCACACCCTACCGTCTTGAAATAGAAAGAAACACAAAATAATATAGCACAAGATATCATAAGACGTTTAACTGTCATTCTTGGTGAGTATGACTTGGTAATCTGTCCCATACAATCGCTAATTATTTTAGGTGACTGTGTAGTTGCAAGCGCATGTAGACACCCACTTGGGCCTTCAACCCTTCATCTAGCAGAAAATCTAGGCTGGATGGAAAAGAGCTGAACAAATAATAAGCTACTACTTGCTTCAGCTTATCAGGCTGGAGCAATATGAAATCAATTGCTGTACTACCCAGTGTAGAAATCGAACCTACGATCTTTTTGATCGTAAGTCGAATGTCATAGCCACTAGGCCACTATACATCAATAAGAAAATACGAGATTATCTTTGCTAGAATGCTTTTGATGTTTTAGAATGTTTTCTCGATCGCAGTTTCCTCTATAGTTAAACAAAGAATAACGAGCAACCTCAACAGCGAAAGCAGTAACAAAAATAATTAAATAAAGATGAGACTATATATAAAAACAAAGAAATTAATGACTATGTTTAGAATGATTCAGCCTAAAGCATACACCAGCCGGTTTCATTTCCCACTGCATTAGATGTTGTATGATTCATATAATTAGAAAATGACTTTTAAGACAACTGCGGTAAGCTAAAATAAATAGAGGCCAGAATACGGCAGTAGATTAATACAGATAACTGAGGAACTAGCAAAACAATTTAAAGAAAAAACATTTTTTATTTTCAAGAAAATTGCAAATTATGACAGGGATAAAGAGAAAGAAAAGAAGTAGGAGAAGGGGGAGGACTGTGAGAAGCAACAATAACAAAATCGGATGCTATTGAGGAAGTATATATATATATATATATATATATATATATATATATATATATATATGTGTGTGTGTGTATGCATGTATGTATGTATGTATGTATGTATGTATGTATGTATGTATGTATGTATATCAAGATATTATGAATGCCCGAAGGTAACAAAATCAACCAAGAAACCGCTGAGTCACTGATTTTCAAATGTTTTCGTTTATTTACGGTTCGCTGAATGTGGCGATTTTTAGAAATATTTATGACAAGCACGCACGCACACGCCCGCCCAAACACACACACACACACACTCACATTTACACACACAGAGATACACACGCACACATGCACACACATATGTATACATGTATATATAAATATATACTTATTTACATGTATATATATATATATATATATATTTATACATTTATATACATACATATATGCATTTGATTGCGTATTTCTATCTAGATATCTATCAATTTATCTAGTTTGTGTGTGTGTTTGTGTGTGTGTGTGTATACATACACATATACATTATATTGAAGACCATGAAATCTGGTGGTATGGAGGTAAATATATATTTGTTTATCTACGTGACTTCCCTAGGATTACAGCCGTTTCGCAACCTTCTTCATCTAGCATTTATTTCAGTACGGAACAAATTACGCGTACATGTTTGCATTAATATGTATGCTCAGCATTATACAGTACACTTGTATATTCACAAATTAATGCAAATCATCAGATCACCAGAACATCATGATAACACCAGCAACTCAATTAGAGTTGAATATGTATGTGTGCGTGTGTATACGCCTTGAATTGTTAAATAACACCAAAGGCTGTTGACCAAATTCCATTGCTCGGGCATCTAAAAACTCTACTTTTCTAATTCTTCTTTCACACATGCACGTTGGATTTTATTATTATTTTTACTATTATTATCTTTGCAGAACGTAAAGATGGACGAAATGCTGCTAAACATTTTGCCAGGCGTGCTAACGATTCTGCGAGCTCGTCGCCCTGATAATAATAATAATAATAATAATAATAATAATAATAATAATAATAATAATAATAATAAATACCCGAATGCAATACCAGGCAGTGGCTCTCATGGTTTCTGATCTTAACTGATTGGAAGTGTTATCATGTACGTGTTTTTTTTTTGTTTTTTTGTTTTCTTGATATAAAAGATGGGCTACAGCAAAAATCTTACTCAATACCACCGTTTTGCTTGTCAGTTGTTTGACCTTAACCAGTTGAGCATGTCCCTTGGTAGCTGATGTTTTGTGTATCACTGATCACGGGGATAAGTAGTGGAGGGGTGCATCATAGCCATGTGTTGAGAGGAATTATTTGGGGTTTGAATAAATCACCTCTGGAAACATTGGGTGTTTCGTTCAACATCCTTAAACAACCCTTATTCAGGGGTGTTTTGAGCGGCATGGGCTACTCGAACAGAAGAAAATTCTAGCAGGGCCCCGCATGCAAGGTCATGCGTTGTTTGGTATGAGATCGCCATATCACGCATATATGGTTGTGATGCATGTGCCTAGCGACACGGGTAGTGATGATGGGTATATTGGGCTTCGTATATTTGTACCCCCAGTGTCACTTTGATGGTATGCGCTGCTCTCTCACTCGAGAAGAAGAACAAGAAGAAGAAGAAGAACAAGAACAAGAAGAAGAACAACAAGAAGAAGAACAACGAGAAGAAGAAGAAGAAGAACAACAACAACAACAACAACAACAAGAACAACAACAACACCAACAACAAGAGAGCGCTTGTCACATAATAATCAAAATTGTTATGAAGAGGAAAGTAGCAAATCGTCTGGCATAAACCATACGTTGAGTGGTTAATGTAATTTTGGAACCAAGATGTCTGAATTTCCTATAATTTTGGATCAATTTACTTCTTCGTACTCGTGTGAAAGTGTGTATAGGAATTATTCGGAAAATAAAGAAATGGCTGAAGAATATTTTCAGACGAGCGATCTGACAGTGTTTAAATTTTGAAGCTCAAAACAGCAGCAACTAATGCATCACAAACATTCACACACGCACGCACACACACACACACACACACACACAAACACACACATAAACACATGTATAGACACACAGAGACACATTGTAAATACACGCACACACACTCACATATACATATAAACACATGCACACACACGCATACACACACACACATTCACATTCGCACACACGTTATATAGACATATACCCACTCAGACACAAACACTGACGCTCACACACATCCCACCCACTCAAACACACGTGCACTTAACACACACACACACATACACAAGCACACAAACACGAACAGACACACACATGCGCACACACACACATTCATACACACTCACGTCCACACAACACACGCATTGCACACACAAGCATATCCGACACAACATGCGCGCACGCATACAGACATACGTTGTGAAAGCGAGCACACACAAACACACCCTACACCACACTTTCATACACACTCACGTTAACATAACACACGCGTTCAGGCACGCACACACATATACACACACACACGCACGTGCACACATACGCGCGCACACACACACACGACACTTTCATACACACGTTTACACAACACACGAATGCTAGCACACACACATACACAGACACACACATACACACACATACACAAACATGCACACAGACACAGACACACACACACACACACACACACGATGAAAGCCAAACGGCACAAGAAAAATAAATCATATACAAAAAATTCTTGAAATTGAATTGTTTTTTTTATTTTCAGATTTAAGGAACAAAGAATTAGTTAGTTTCAAACGTCAGCCGAAGACATTAATTCCACTGATTCTTTCAAAGAATGGCTTTGACAAGATGGGTTTTAAATCCTGTATAATGGATTTTAAATCTTAGACAACATATTGCAGTTTGAAAAATGAATTCTTGAAATACGCATTTCCATATTTTTGCTAGATATTGGCAGTGGGTTAACCGGAAAAAGTTCCGCTCTGAATACGATACGGGTCTTGAAAAAGAAGTTAAATCTTATCCCTTTATCTTAGAAGTTCAAAGTTGAAATAACCTCGAGGTTAACTTTCTTAATCATTCATTCATATTCGATGTAATAAAGGTATCAAATTTTGGCACAAAGTCAGTAATTTTGGAGAAGGTTAAGTCGATTATAACGACCCCAAGTGCTCAATTGGTTCTTATTTTATCGACCCTGAGAGGATGAAGGGCAAAGTAGATCTTTTGACGGACGAAATGCCGCTGAGACTACCCTGAGAGGATGAAAGGCAAAATCGTCCTCGGCGGAATTTGAACTCAGAACTCACAGACATACGAAATGCCGCTAAGCATTTAGCTAGGTACGGTAACGATTCTGCCTGCTTGCCGCCTTTATATTCGATAAATAATACGTTCTGGATTTGGGTGTCACTCCGACGATTAACTATCTCGACCCCTCTTTTCTTGCTTTTTGTCTTTATTCTTTTTTCCAACCCTTCCGAAGATAAATGAAATAAGTATCAGTCTAGCAATGGGGCAGATTCTTTTCATTGAAATACCGACATTGCAAAAAAAAAAAAGAAAAGAAAAAAAAAGAAACACCAAAGTAATCATTATTCCTTCTTCTAATCTTGTATACACTATGAAATCTGAAATATATAATATCCGATCAACGGAACAGCCTGCTTGTGAAATTAACGTGCAAGTGGCTGAGCACTCCACAGACACGTGTACCCTTAACGTAGTTCTCGGGGATATTCAGCGTGACACAGTGTGACAAGGCTGACCCTTTGAATTACAGGCACAACAGAAACAGGAAGAAAGAGTGAGAGAAAGTTGTGGTGAAAGAGTACAGCAGGGTTAGCCACCATCCCCTGCCGGAACCTAGTGGAGCTTTTGGTGTTTTCGCTCAATAAACACTCACAACGCCCGGTCTG
>NC_068992.1:57187596-57188048 GCF_001194135.2 Octopus bimaculoides
ACCTACGTCTACCTGTATATATAGGTGCATATCTGGGTATATATATATATTCTTTTATTCTTTCATTTGTTTCAGAAATTTGACTGCAGTCATGCTTGGGCACCGCCTTGAAAGATTTTAGTCGAACAAATGCGCCCCCGCATCCCAATATTTTTTCATAAGCCTAGTAATTATTTTATCGGTTTTTTGCCGAACCGCTAAGTTATGTAGACGTAAACACGTTAAGGTGGTGCTCCAGCATGGCCGCAGTCAAATGACTGAAACAAGTAAAAGAGTAAGAGAAATAAAACAAGAAAACACGAGTATCCTTCTTCAACATGGACTATAACACAGATATGATATTCAAGGGAAGAAACTCTTACAATAATTCTAAGAATTGTTTCCTCTTGAATACGTGGTGACGGAGTTCTTTTTCTTTTTTGATGTTTTTTCAACGTCCAAATAAAATAATA
>NC_068992.1:57188240-57191782 GCF_001194135.2 Octopus bimaculoides
GTGTGTGTGTGTGTGTGTGTGTGTGTGTGTGTGTGTGTGTGTGTGTGTGTGTGTGTGTGTGCGCGTGTTTGTATATATTTTCTCTTCTGTGTTTAATTATCTTAAATCTTTCTCTGAGGAAGAAGCTAGTTTCTAACAAAGATAAGTCCCATCACTGGAATGTAGAAGACAGAAATAATGTCACATCTTAAATTTGAGTAAAGTTTTGTCTATTTTTACAGTTCCACTTGCATTTGTAATGCTCGAGTTAGTTGGTTGAGTTATTTTTCTAAAAACCCTAGTTTATCTAGATCGTCACTTAAGCATTTACTTAGAAAACCGAGTGCACCAATTACTATTGTATATAAATATGATTTCTACCAATAGTAACTGGTAATAATTGTAATGTATACCAATAGTAATCATATATATGATTTTATCATTTGGATATAGAAGCTGAAGATTTCGAAGCAGTTGTCTATAGTTATTCTTTTTCTCTTTGGTTTTCAAAGAGATATTCATATCAGCATGACAGTTGACCTCTGTGACTGAACTTACTTTTTTTCTCTGTCCCAAACATTATCCGGTCTGTTATGTTTTCGCTTGACAAACGTTTCAATAGGAATGTTCCACGAATATTCCTAATGTTGGCATTTGAGCATGTATTGAATGACAGGAGGATTCTTTATATTTCTTGCAGGACAATCTTTTTTCTGGGTGGCATTGTATCTTGTATTTATGACAACGTCATATCACATAGGGAAGTAATGCCTTGACATTTTTTAACAGCTGTTAATCACATGTGCGATGCCTTCCACACTAATATGGTATAATCTACAGTTTCAATTGCATCTTGGAGCTCCAAGAGCGTCACTGTTCTTTTGTTTATTTGGTATTTCGTACCAATCTCCTGTTCTTAGATAGCAAATGCATAGCCTTCGAAGTGTGATGTTATACAGTGGTCACGACTCCAAGAGGTCTTCCAACAATTAACATATTTTTATAAGTTATCTCACGTAATCTGTGTATTCATTTTGAAATCTAGTCCAATGTCGTGTTGTCTCGTGTATCTTCATTCAAGATGGAGACGAGTACCAACACTTCCTTGTGACACGCTTGAATAACTATGAAGATCTCTTCACATAAAACTATTAGTAGCTATGTTAACCCACAAATAAAGTATGCGTGTGCTGTGCTGTGTGTGTGTGTTTGTGTGTGTGTGTGTGTGTGTGTGTGTGTGTGTGTGTGTGTGTGTGTGTGTGTGTGTGTGTGTGTGTGTGTGTGTGTGTGTGTGGTGTGTATGTGCATGCATAAAGACACACTATAGAATGGAGAATTACACATCTTTAATTAATATTTTCCAACAAATAAGATGTCAATACGTGTTTCTGTTATGTAAGCGTTTTAAGGTCCTTAGATGCGATGGTTCTGTGCAACTAATCGATTCATATCAAACCAATTGTAGAACTATGCATATCTAAAGATAAACACGAGTACATAACATTTTAAAAACGTTCTTCCAAGGGATTTTGAAGCAAACTCATTGAGTAGCTCATCTGTCGCACCAAGTCAATCTTCTTTTGTACCAAATATATTATGCATGCTCAAATATATAAAATGTCTGCAAGACATTCTCGTAACTGGAAAGGTAAATTTTTCACGTAAAATATAACGAAAACAGAAGAAAAATATATATTACTTTGATTGTCTTTTAATGAGTTCGTTACATACATATCACCGAACACATGGTCAACCTTAAGAAATTCTAATACTTCAATCAGGAAGAGAAAATATTTTATACATATATACATAAATCTTACATTCATACCCTACAAGCATGCATACATATATATACATACATACATTTATAGATATATATGAGAATACTTACATGCATATGAACATACATACATACTTCTTGTGCATATCTTTACATAAATATTAGAATATATATTTATACATACACATACAAGCATATATACATACATACATACATATATATATATATATATATATATATATATATATATATATATGCGAATGGTTTGGTTAAGCGGTGTCGAGTTTTACAATTCTGTAAATAATAATAATGGTATTTTTTTTATAAGCTTAAAGCTTATAAAAAAATACCATTTTTAATATATATATATATAAGGATAATTTTATAACCTCGTTAAACCGAAAAGTAAAATGGTTAAACCGAAAATTAAAAATAGGACTGCAGCTGGAAGTGGTCAGGTGACACTGAGGCGAAAGGAGAAATTGAAAGGTATAATGAATAAACGCTCTAACCGGTCAAATTAAACCCTTTATAATTACAAATACAAGATAGAATGCAGATGTGTGAGTTAATATATATATACTTATATATATATATATATCATTGTATACATACATACATACATGCATATATGTGTGTGTGAATAAACGTTAAAGTAAACATTGTTTAATCACAAATTCAAGTAAAAAATATGTACACATAACCAGTCACAATCCAAACAACCGTGGTAACCTTTTCACCAAAGCAAACATGCACGTTTCCTCTGCATAAAGCATCAGCAAACGCCATACCTACTAATATTTATTTCTTTATTGTCCACAGTCAGCTAAACATAGAGGAGACAAACAAGGATAGACCAAAAGAGATTAAGTCGATTACATCGACTCCAATGCGTAACTGGTACTTAATCGACCTCGAAAGGATGAAAGGCAAAGACGACCTAAGCGAAATTTGAACTGGGAACGTAACGGCAGACGAAATACCGCTAAGCATTTCGGCCGGCGTGCTGACGTCTCTGCCAGCTCGCCGCCCTCACGCATACTAACATTTGCAGTAAACAAATTAAATACGCTTTAGACACAAATCCAGGATAGGGAAATTTTGTACAGAAACGCCAACAGGAACTGAACTATCGATTATATAATTTACTACTATTATGTCTGTGTCCTGCAGGACTTGGGGTTCTTGGTTTTTTTGGCCCTTGTTTTTTTTGTCTTTTTTTTTGTTCGATATCATATTCGCATTGAGAATCTCAAGTGGAAACTATATTAGGTGATAAATAGTAAATAAATAAAGCTATCTTTATATACAGCCTATAGGATTAAGTGCTACGAAATATCGAAAATTCTTTTGTAAAAAGGTGAGAAAGATATAAACAAAGAAGATGGCATACTGAAACGCTATGGGCAATAATTTGAGTGTTAAAAAAAAACATTTACATTAAAACCATGTTGCTTTGGTGTAAGGAAACAAAATGAACGTTGCTTCAGTCCTCCTTTCGATCAAGGGGGAGTGTTGGCCTGGTCGCTTTAACCAGCAGCAGGGCGAGGCATTTGATAGTCAGGTCGGTCACGTGATCACGTGATATATAAATGGTGGTTGTCTACTCCTTAAACAGAGTTTGACCACCTCCTGCACCTACACCTTAGCCCTTTCATGGCGTCTGATGTGACTTTTTAAACCAGACAGTGTTTTGAAAAAACACCCACACAGATTGCACCTCTGATTTGCACTACCAATACCTGCAAGTAAGTTCTGCTCATTGTGGATCCTAACATGTCTT